>NW_027476186.1:0-300000 GCF_051020955.1 Megalopta genalis | reverse complement strand
AAATGATTTATCTTCAGATAATTTCGATATAAGTGATATATCTTCATATGCAGGCGAAACAATCGAGTGATCTTCAAATCAATGCGAATTGGAACGCGTAGCTTCTAATACTTGAGAAACAAATGGTTTAGCTTCAAATACTTGTGATATACATGATTTAGCTTCAACTGCATGCGAAACAAACGCTTTACCTTCAAATCCAAGCGAAACACATTATTTAGGTTCAAATCAATGCGAAGTGGAAGGCTTAGCTTCAAATACATGAGAAACAAATGATTTATCTTCAGATAATTGCGATATAATTGATATAGCTTCAAATGCAGGCGAAACAATCGAGTTAGCTTCAAATCAATGCGAAGTAGAAGGCTTATCTTCAAATCCACGCGAAACAAATGGTTTAGCTTCAAATACTTGTGCTATACATGATTTATCTTCAAATGCAGGCGAAAAAAAAGAGTTAGCTTCAAAACCAAGCGAAACACATCATTTAGCTTGAAATTCATGCGAAACACATGGTTTAGCTTAATATTCATGCGAAACAGATGGTTTATATTCAGATACTTGTGATAAACATGATTTAGCTTCAACTGCATGCGAAACAAACGAGTTATCTTCAAAACCAAGCGAAACACATGATTTAGCTGCAAATCAATGCGAAGTAGAAGGCTTAGCTTCAAATCCATGCGAAACAAATGGTTTAGATTCAAATACTTGCAGTATACATTATTTATCTTCAGCTGCATTCGAATCAAACGAGTTTGCTTCAAATCCAAGCAAAACACATGGTTTAGCTTCAAATGAGTGCGAAGAAGAAGGCTTAGCATCATCTCCATGCGACACAAATTATTTAGCTTCATATACTTACGATATAAGTGATATAGCTTCAAATGCAGTTGGAACAAACGAGTTAGCTGCAAATCCATGCGAAGCACATGATCTAGCTTCAAATCAATGCGAAATAGAAGGCTAATCATCGAATCCATACGAAACAAATGGTTTAGCTTCAAATACTTGTGATATACATGATTTAGCTTCAACTGCATGCGAAAGAAACGTGTTAGCTTTAAATCCATGAGAAACATATGATTTAGGTCCAAATCAATGCGAAGTAGAAGGCCGATTTTCGAATCCATACGAAACAAATGGTTTAGCTTCAAATACTTGTGATAAACATGATTTAGCTTCAACTGCATGCGATACAAACGAGTTAGCTTCAAATCCATGCGAAACATATGATTTAGCATCAACTCAATGCGAAGTAGAATGCTTAGCTTCAAATCAATCCGAAACAAATGGTTTAGCTTCAAATACTTGTGATATAGATGATTTAGCTTCAACTGCATGCGAAACAAACGAGTTAGCTTCAAATCCATGCGATTCACATGATTTAGCTTCGAATCAATGCGAGGTAGAAGGCTTAGCTTCAAACACATGAGAAACAAATGATATATCTTCAGATAATTGCGATATAAGTGATACAGCTTCAAATACATGAGAAACAAATGGTTTACCTTCAAATACGTGCGATATATATGAAACAGCTTCAAATGAAGACGAAACAAACGAGTTAGTTTCAAATCCATGCGAAACGTATGATTTAGCTTCAAATGAATGCCAAGTAGAAGATTTAGCATCAAATCCATGCGAAACAAATGGTTTAGCTTCAAATCAATGCGAAGTAGAGGCTTATTTTCAAATCCATGCGAAACAAATGGTTTAGTTTCAAATACTTGTGATATACATGATTTAGCTTCAACTGCATGCCACAAAAACGAGTGAGGTTCAAGTCCATGCGAAACACATGCTTTGGCTGCAAATCAATGCGAAGTAGTGGGCTTAGCTTCAAATCCATGCGAATCAAATGGTTTAGCTACAAATACTTGTGATATACATGATTTAGCTTCAACTGCATGCGAAACAAACGTTTTTGCATCACACCCAAGGGAAACACATGATTTAACATCAATTCAATGCGAAGTAGAAGACGTAGCTTCAAATCATTGCGAAACAAATGGTTTAGCATCAAATACTTGTGATATACATGATTGAGCTTCAACTGCATGCGACACCAACGAGATAGATTCAAATCCATGCGATGCACATGATTTAGCTTCGAATCAATGCGCAGTAGAAGGCTTGGCTTCAAATACATGAGAAACAAATGATTTATCTTCAGATAACTGCGATATAAGTGATATAGCTTCAAATGCAGACGAAACAAACGATTTGGCCTCAAATCCATTCGAAACAAATGATTTAGCTTCAAATTCATGCGAAACACATGGTTTAGCTTCAACTACTTGTGATATACATGATTTAGCTTCAACTGCATGCGAAACAAACGAGTTAGCTTCAAATCCAAGCGAATCACATGATTTATATCCATATCAATGCGAAGTAGAAGGCTTAGCTTCACATCAATGCGAAACAAGTGGTTTATCTCCAAATTCTTGTGATACACATGATTTAGCATCAACTGCATGCGAAACAAACGAGTTAGCTTCAAATCCATGCGACACAAATGAATTAGCATGAAATACTTGCGATATAAGTGATATATATTAAAATGCATGCGAAACAAACGAGTGAGATTCAATTCATGTGAACCACATCATTTAGCTTCAAATTCATGCGAATCAAATGGTTTGGCTTACAATACTTGTGATGTATATGATTTAGTTTCAACTGCATGCGAAACAAACGAGTTAGCTTCAAATCCATGCGAAACACATGATTTAGCTTCAAATTCATTCCAAACACATGGTTTAGCTTAATACTCATGCGAAACACATGGTTTAACTTAATATTCATGCGAAACAAATTGTTCAGCTTCAAATACTTGTGATATACATGATTTAGCTTCAAATAAATGCGAAGCAGAAGGCTTAGCTTCAAGTACATGAGAATAATTCAGATAGTTGCAATATAAGTGATATAGCTACAAATGCAGGCGAAATGCGAGAGTTAGCGTCAAATTAATGCGAAGTAGAAGGTTTATCTTCAAATGCATGCGAAACAAATAGTTTAGCTTCAAATACTTGTGATATACATGATTAAGCTTCAAATGCAGGCGAAACAAACGAGTTAGCTTCAAATCCATGCGAATCACATGATTTAGATTCAAATCAATGCGAAGTAAAATGCTTACCTTATAATCAATGCGAAACAAATGGTTTAGCTTCAACTGCATGCGAAACAAACGAGTTAGCTTCAAATACAAGGGAAACACATGAGTTAGCTTCGAATCAAGGCGAAGTGGTAGGCTTAGCTTCAAATCCATGCGACACAAATTATTTAGCTTCATATACTTGCGATATAAGTGATATAGCATCAAACGCAGGCGAAACAAACGAGTGAGCATCAAATTCAAGCGTAACACATGATTTAAATTCAAATCAATGCGAAGTAGAAGGCTTAGCTTCAAATCCATGCGAAACAAATGGTTTAGATTCAAATACTTGCAGTATACATTATTTATCTTCAGCTGCATTCGAATCAAACGAGTTTGCTTCAAATCCAAGCAAAACACATGGTTTAGCTTCAAATGAGTGCGAAGAAGAAGGCTTAGCATCATCTCCATGCGACACAAATTATTTAGCTTCATATACTTACGATATAAGTGATATAGCTTCAAATGCAGTTGGAACAAACGAGTTAGCTGCAAATCCATGCGAAGCACATGATCTAGCTTCAAATCAATGCGAAATAGAAGGCTGATCATCGAATCCATACGAAACAAATGGTTTAGCTCCAAATACTTGTGGTATACATGATTTAGCTTCAGCTGCATGCGAAACAAACGAGTTATCTTGAAATCCAAGCGAAGCACATGATTCAGCTTCAACTGCATGCGAAACAAACGAGTTAGTTTCAAATCCATGCGAAACACATGATTTAGCTTCAAATTCAATCGAAGTAGAACGCATAGCTTCAAATCCATGCGACACGAACGTTTTAGCTTCAAATACTTGCGAATATAAGTGATATAGCTTCAAATGCAGGAGAAACAAACGAGTTAAGTTCAAATCCAAGCGAAACACATGATTTAGCTTCAAATGAATGCCAAGTAGAAGATTTAGCATCAAATCCATGCGAAACAAATGGTTTAGCTTCAAATACTTATGATATACATGATTTAGCTTCAACTGCATGCGAAACTAACGAGTTGGTTTCATATGCAAGCGAAACACATGATTTAGCTTCAAATTCTTGCAAATCACATGGTTTAGCTTCAAAATCTTTCCGATAAAAATGGTTTAGCTTCAAATACTTGTGATATACTAGATTTAGCTTCAACTGCATGCGAAAGAAACGTGATAGCTTTAAATCCATCCTAAACACATGATTTAGCTCCAAATCAATGCGGAGTAGCAGGCTTAGCTTGAACTCCATGTGAAACGAATGATTTAGCTTCAAATACTTGCGACCATAAGTGATATAGCTTCAACTGCATGCGAAACAAACGAGTAGCTTCAAATCCATGCGAAACAAACGAGTTAGCTTCAAATCCAAGCGAAACACATGATTTATCTTCGAATCAATGCGCAGTAGAAGGCTTGGCTTCAAATACATGAGAAACAAATGATTTATCTTCAGATAATTGCGATATAAGTGATATAGCTTCAAATGCAGACGAAACAAACGATTTGGCCTCAAATCCATGCGAAACACATGATTTAGCTTCAAATTCTTGCAAATCACATGGTTTAGCTTCAAAATCTTTCCGATAAAAATGGTTTAGCTTCAAATAATTGCGATATACATGATTTAGCTTCTACTGCATGTGAAGCAAACGAGTTAGCTTCAAATCCATGCGAAACACATGATTTAGCTTCAAATGAATGCCAAGTAGAAGATTTAGCATCAAATCCATGCGAAACAAATGGTTTAGCTTCAAATCAATGCGAAGTAGAGGCTTATTTTCAAATCCATGCGAAACAAATGGTTTAGTTTCAAATACTTGTGATATACATGATTTAGCTTCAACTGCATGCCACAAAAACGAGTGAGGTTCAAGTCCATGCGAAACACATGCTTTGGCTGCAAATCAATGCGAAGTAGTGGGCTTAGCTTCAAATCCATGCGAATCAAATGGTTTAGCTACAAATACTTGTGATATACATGATTTAGCTTCAACTGCATGCGAAACAAACGTTTTTGCATCACACCCAAGGGAAACACATGATTTAACATCAATTCAATGCGAAGTAGAAGACGTAGCTTCAAATCATTGCGAAACAAATGGTTTAGCATCAAATACTTGTGATATACATGATTGAGCTTCAACTGCATGCGACACCAACGAGATAGATTCAAATCCATGCGATGCACATGATTTAGCTTCGAATCAATGCGCAGTAGAAGGCTTGGCTTCAAATACATGAGAAACAAATGATTTATCTTCAGATAATTGCTATATAAGTGATATAGCTTCAAATGCAGACGAAACAAACGATTTGGCCTCAAATCCATTCGAAACAAATGATTTAGCTTCAAATTCATGCGAAACACATGGTTTAGCTTCAACTACTTGTGATATACATGATTTAGCTTCAACTGCATGCGAAACAAACGAGTTAGCTTCAAATCCAAGCGAATCACATGATTTAGATCCAAATCAATGCGAAGTAGAAGGCTTAGCTTCACATCAATGCGAAACAAGTGGTTTATCTCCAAATTCTTGTGATACACATGATTTAGCATCAACTGCATGCGAAACAAACGAGTTAGCTTCAAATCCATGCGACACAAATGAATTAGCATGAAATACTTGCGATATAAGTGATATATATTCAAATGCATGCGAAACAAACGAGTGAGATTCAATTCATGTGAACCACATCATTTAGCTTCAAATTCATGCGAATCAAATGGTTTGGCTTACAATACTTGTGATGTATATGATTTAGTTTCAACTGCATGCGAAACAAACGAGTTAGCTTCAAATCCATGCGAAACACATGATTTAGCTTCAAATTCATTCCAAACACATGGTTTAGCTTAATACTCATGCGAAACACATGGTTTAACTTAATATTCATGCGAAACAAATTGTTCAGCTTCAAATACTTGTGATATACATGATTTAGCTTCAAATAAATGCGAAGCAGAAGGCTTAGCTTCAAGTACATGAGAATAATTCAGATAGTTGCAATATAAGTGATATAGCTACAAATGCAGGCGTAATGCGAGAGTTAGCGTCAAATTAATGCGAAGTAGAAGGTTTATCTTCAAATGCATGCGAAACAAATGGTTTAGCTTCAAATACTTGTGATATACATGATTAAGCTTCAAATGCAGGCGAAACAAACGAGTTAGCTTCAAATCCATGCGAATCACATGATTTAGATTCAAATCAATGCGAAGTAAAATGCTTACCTTATAATCAATGCGAAACAAATGGTTTAGCTTCAAATACTTGTGTTATACATGGTTTAGCTTCAACTGCATGCGAAACAAACGAGTTAGCTTCAAATACAAGGGAAACACATGATTTAGCTTCGAATCAAGGCGAAGTGGTAGGCTTAGCTTCAAATCCATGCGACACAAATTATTTAGCTTCATATACTTGCGATATAAGTGATATAGCATCAAACGCAGGCGAAACAAACGAGTGAGCATCAAATTCAAGCGTAACACATGATTTAAATTCAAATCAATGCGAAGTAGAAGGCTTAGCTTCAAATCCATGCGAAACAAATGGTTTAGATTCAAATACTTGCAGTATACATTATTTATCTTCAGCTGCATTCGAATCAAACGAGTTTGCTTCAAATCCAAGCAAAACACATGGTTTAGCTTCAAATGAGTGCGAAGAAGAAGGCTTAGCATCATCTCCATGCGACACAAATTATTTAGCTTCATATACTTACGATATAAGTGATATAGCTTCAAATGCAGTTGGAACAAACGAGTTAGCTGCAAATCCATGCGAAGCACATGATCTAGCTTCAAATCAATGCGAAATAGAAGGCTGATCATCGAATCCATACGAAACAAATGGTTTAGCTTCAAATACTTGTGATATACATGATTTAGCTTCAACTGCATGCGAAAGAAACGTGTTAGCTTTAAATCCATGAGAAACATATGATTTAGGTCCAAATCAATGCGAAGTAGAAGGCCGATTTTCGAATCCATACGAAACAAATGGTTTAGCTTCAAATACTTGTGATAAACATGATTTAGCTTCAACTGCATGCGATACAAACGAGTTAGCTTCAAATCCATGCGAAACATATGATTTAGCATCAACTCAATGCGAAGTAGAATGCTTAGCTTCAAATCAATCCGAAACAAATGGTTTAGCTTCAAATACTTGTGATATAGATGATTTAGCTTCAACTGCATGCGAAACAAACGAGTTAGCTTCAAATCCATGCGATTCACATGATTTAGCTTCGAATCAATGCGAGGTAGAAGGCTTAGCTTCAAACACATGAGAAACAAATGATATATCTTCAGATAATTGCGATATAAGTGATACAGCTTCAAATACATGAGAAACAAATGGTTTACCTTCAAATACGTGCGATATATATGAAACAGCTTCAAATGAAGACGAAACAAACGAGTTAGTTTCAAATCCATGCGAAACGTATGATTTAGCATCAAATCAATGCGAAGTAGAAGGCTTAGCTTCAAATCAATCCGAAACAAATGGTATAGCTTCAAATCAATCCGAAACAAATGGTTTAGCTTCAAATACTTGTGATATACATGATTTAGCTTCAACTGCATGCGAAACAAACGAGTTAACTTCAAATCCATGCGATTCACATGATTTAGCTTCGAACCAATGCGAGGTAGAAGGCTTAGCTTAAAACATATGAGAAACAAATAATTTATCTTCAGATAATTGCGATATAAGTGTTACAGCTTCAAATCCATGCGATACACATGATTTGGCTTCAAATTCATGCGAATCACATGGATTAGCTTCATAGCTTCATATTCTTGCGAAACAGATGGATTAGATCCAGATACTTGTGATGTACATGTTTTAGCTTCAACTGCATGCGAAACAAACGTGTTAGCTTCAAATCCAAGCGAAACGCATGATTTATCTTCAAATCAATGCGAAACACATGGTTTAGCTTCATAGCTTCATATTCTTGCGAAACAGATGGTTTAGATTCAGATACTTGTGATAAACATGATTTAGCTTCAACTGCATGCGAGACAAACGAGTTGGCTTCAAATCCAAGCGCTTTACATGATTTAGCTGCAAATCAATGCGAAGTAGAAGGCTTAGCTTCAAATCAATGCGAAACAAATGGTTTAGCATCAAATACTTGTAATGTACATGATTTGTCTCCAAATGCAGGCGAAACAAAAGTGTTAGCTTCAAATACAAGCGAAACACATGATTTAGCTTCAATTTCATGCAGAGTAGAAGACTTAGCTTCAAATGCATGCGAAATAAATGGTTTAGCTTCAAATACTTGTTTTATACATGATTTAGCATCAACTGCATTGCGAAACAAACGAGTTAGCTTCAAATCCAAACTTCAAATCAATGCGAAGTAGAAGGAAGGCGAAACAATCGAGTTAGAAGTAGAAGGCTTAGCTTGAACTCCATGTGAAACGAATGATTTAGCTTCAAATACTTGCGACCATAAGTGATATAGCTTCAACTGCATGCGAAACAAACGAGTAGCTTCGAATCCATGCGAAACAAACGAGTTAGCTTCAAATCCATGCGAATCTCATGATTTAGATTCGAATCAATGTGAAATTGAAGGCTGATTTTCGAATCAATGAGAAAAAAAATGGTTTAGCTTCAAATACTTGTGATATACATGATTTAGCTTCAACTGCATGCGAAACAAACGTGTTAGCTTTAAATCCATGAGAAACATATGATTTAGGTCCAAATCAATGCGAAGTAGAAGGCTTAGCATCAAATCCATGCGAAACGAATGATTTTGCTTCAAATACTTGTGATATACATGATTTAGCTGCAACAGCATGCGAAACAAACGAGTAGCTTCAAATCCATGCGAAACAAACGAGTTAGCTTCAGATCCATGCGAAGCTCATGATTTAGATTCAAATCAATGCGAAATAGAAGGCCGATATTCGAATCCATACGAAACAAATGGTTTAGCTTCAAATACTTGTGATATACTAGATTTTGCGTCAACAGCATGCGAAACAAATGAGTTAGCTTCAAATCCATGCGAAACAAACGAGTTAGCTTCAAATCCATGCGAAACTCATGATTTAGATCCAAATCAATGCGAAATAGAGGGCCGATTTCCGAATCCATACGAAACAAATGGGTTAGCTTCAAATACTTGTGATATACTAGATTTAGCTTCAACTGCATGCGAAAGAAACGTGATAGCTTTAAATCCATCCTAAACACATGATTTAGCTCCAAATCAATGCGGAGTAGCAGGCTTAGCTTGAACTCCATGTGAAACGAATGATTTAGCTTCAAATACTTGCGACCATAAGTGATATAGCTTCAACTGCATGCGAAACAAACGAGTAGCTTCAAATCCATGCGAAACAAACGAGTTAGCTTCAAATCCAAGCGAAACACATGATTTATCTTCAAATCAATGCGAAGTTGAGGTCTATGCTTCAAATCCATGCGAAGCGAATGGTTTAGCTTCAAATACTTGTGATATACATGATTTATCTTCAAATGCAGTCGAAACAAAAGAGTTAGCTTCAAATCCATGCGAAACACATCATTTAGTTTCAAATTCATGCGAAACACATGGTTTGGCTTCATAGCTTCATATTCTTGCGAATCAGATGGTTTAGATTCAGATACTTGTGATAAACATGATCTAGCTTCAACTGCATGCGAAATAAATGGTTTACCTTCAAATACTTGTTTTATACATGATTTAGCATCAACTGCATTGCGAAACAAACGAGTTAGCTTCAAATCCAACTTCAAATCAATGCGAAGTAGAAGGAAGGCGAAACAATCGAGTTAGCTTCAAATCCATGCAAAACACATGATTTAGCTTCGAATCAATGCGCACTAGAAGGCTTAGCTTCAAATCCATGCGATACAAATGGTTTAGCTTCGAATACTTGTGATATACATGATTTACCTTCAACTGCATGCGAAACATACGAGTTAGCATCAAATCCAAGCGAATCACATGATTTAGGTTCAAATCAATGCGAAGTTGAAGGCTTAGCTTCAAATCCATGCGAAACAAATGGTTTAGCTTCAAATAATTGTGATATACATGATTTAGCTTCAACTGCATGCGAAACACACGAGTTAGTTTCAAATCCATGCGAAACATATGATTTAGCATCAAATCAATGCGAAGTAGAAGGCTTATCTCCAAATACATGAGAAACAAATGATTTATCTTCAGATAATTTCGATAAAAGTGATATATCTTCATATGCAGGCGAAACAATCGAGTGATCTTCAAATCAATGCGAATTGGAACGCGTAGCTTCTAATACTTGAGAAACAAATGGTTTAGCTTCAAATACTTGTGATATACATGATTTAGCTTCAACTGCATGCGAAACAAACGCTTTACCTTCAAATCCAAGCGAAACACATTATTTAGGTTCAAATCAATGCGAAGTGGAAGGCTTAGCTTCAAATACATGAGAAACAAATGATTTATCTTCAGATAATTGCGATATAATTGATATAGCTTCAAATGCAGGCGAAACAATCGAGTTAGCTTCAAATCAATGCGAAGTAGAAGGCTTATCTTCAAATCCACGCGAAACAAATGGTTTAGCTTCAAATACTTGTGCTATACGTGATTTATCTTCAAATGCAGGCGAAAAAAAAGAGTTAGCTTCAAAACCAAGCGAAACACATCATTTAGCTTGAAATTCATGCGAAACACATGGTTTAGCTTAATATTCATGCGAAACAGATGGTTTATATTCAGATACTTGTGATAAACATGATTTAGCTTCAACTGCATGCGAAACAAACGAGTTATCTTCAAAACCAAGCGAAACACATGATTTAGCTGCAAATCAATGCGAAGTAGAAGGCTTATCTTCAAATCCATGCGAATCAAACGGTTTAGATTCAAATACTTGCGATATACATGATTCACCTTCAACTGCATGCGAAACAGACGAGTTAGCTTCAAAACCAAGCGAAACACATGATTTAGATTCAAATCAGTGCCAAGTAGAAGGCTTAGCTTCAAATTCATGCGAAACAAATGGTTTAGCTTCAAATGCTTGTGATATACATGATTCAGCTTCAAATGCAGGCGAAACAATCGAGTTTGCTTCAAAATCAAGCGAAACACATGATTTAGCTGCAAATCAATGCGAAGTGGAAGGGTTAGCTTCAAATCCATGCGAATCAAACGGTTGAGCTTCAAATACTTGTGATATACATGACTTATCTTCAAATGCAGGCGAAACAAAAGAGTTAGCTTCATATCCATGCCATACACACGATTTAGATTTAAATCAATGGGAAGTAGGAGGCTTATCTTCAAATCCATCCGACACAAATGGTTTATCTTCAAATACTTGCGATATAAATGAAACAGCTTCAAATGAAGATGAAACAAACGAGTTAGTTTCAAATCCATGCGAAACATATGATTTAGCATCAAATCAATGCGAAGTAGAAGGCTTATCTCCAAATACATGAGAAACAAATGATTTATCTTCAGATAATTGCGATATAAGTGATATAGCTTCATATGCAGGCGAAAGAATCGAGTGATCTTCAAATCAATGCGAATTGGAACGCGTAGCTTCTAATACTTGAGAAACAAATGGTTTAGCTTCAAATACTTGTGATATACATGATTTAGCTTCAACTGCATGCGAAACAAACGCTTTACCTTCAAATACAAGCGAAACACATTATTTAGGTTCAAATCAATGCGAAGTGGAAGGCTTAGCTTCAAATACATGAGAAACAAATGATTTATCTTCAGATAATTGCGATATAATTGATATAGCTTCAAATGCAGTCGAATCAATCGAGTTAGCTTCAAATTAATGCGAAGTAGGAGGCTTTGCTTCAAATTCATGCGAAAGAAATGGTTTAGCTTCAAATACTTGTGATATACATGATTCAGCTTCAACTGAATGCGAAACAAACGAGTTAGCTTCAAAACCAAGCGAAACACATGATTTAGATTCAAATCAATGCGAAGTAGAACGCTTAGCTTCAAATTCATGCGAGACAAATGGTTTAGCTTCAAATTCTTGTGATATACATGATTCAGCTTCAAATGCAGGTGAAACAAACGAGTTAGCTTCGAATCCATGCGAATTGGAACGCGTAGCTTCTAATACTTGAGAAACAAATGGTTTAGCTTCAAATACTTGTGATATAAATGAAACAGCTTCAAATGAAGATGAAAGAAACGAGTTAGTTTCAAATCCATGCGAAACATATGATTTAGCATCAAATCAATGCGAAGTAGAAGGCTTATCTCCAAATACATGAGAAACAAATGATTTATCTTCAGATAATTGCGATATAAGTGATATAGCTTCATATGCAGGAGAAACAATCGAGTGATCTTCAAATCAATGCGAATTGGAACGCGTAGCTTCTAATACTTGAGAAACAAATGGTTTAGCTTCAAATACTTGTGATATACATGATTTAGCTTCAACTGCATGCGAAACAAACGCTTTACCTTCAAATCCAAGCGAAACACATTATTTAGGTTCAAATCAATGCGAAGTGGAAGGCTTAGCTTCAAATACATGAGAAACAAATGATTTATCTTCAGATAATTGCGATATAATTGATATAGCTTCAAATGCAGGCGAAACAATCCAGTTAGCTTCAAATCAATGCGAAGTAGAAGGCTTTTCTTCAAATCCACGCGCAACAAATGGTTTAGCTTCAAATACTTGTGCTATACATGATTTATCTTCAACTGCATGCGAAACAGACGAGTTAGCTTCAAAACCAAGCGAAACACATGATTTAGATTCAAATCAATGCCAAGTAGAAGGCTTAGCTTCAAATTCATGCGAAACAAATGGTTTAGCTTCAAATGCTTGTGATATACATGATTCAGCTTCAAATGCAGGCGAAACAATCGAGTTAGCTTCAAATCAATGCGAAGTAGAAGGCTTAGCTTCAAATTCATGCGAAAGAAATGGTTTAGCTTCAAATACTTGTGATATACATTGATTTAGCTTCAACTGCTTGCGAAAAGAAGAGTTACCTTCAAATCCATGCGAATCACATGATTTAGCTTCAAATCAAGGCGAAGTAGAAGACTTATCTTCGAAACCATGCGAAACAAATGGTTTAGGTTCAAATACTTGCGAATATAAGTGATATAGCTTCAAATGCAGGCGAATCAAACGAGTTAGCTTCAAGTCCATGCGAATCACATGATTTAGCTTGAAATCAATGCGAAGTAGAAGGCTTAGCATCAAATCCAAGCGACACAAATTATTTAGCTTCATATACTTGCGAATATTAGTGATATAGCTTCAAATCAATGCGAAGTAGAAGGTTTAGCTTCAGATCCATGCGATACGAATGATTTAGCTTCAAGTACTTCTGATATACATGATTTAGCTTCAACTGCATGTGAAACAAACGTGTTAGCTTCAAATCCATGCGAAACACATGATTTATCTTCAAATCAATGCGAAGTAGAAGGCTTAGCTTCAAATTCATGCGAAACAAATAGTTTAGCTTCAAATACTTGTGCTATACATGATTTATCTTCAAATGCAGGCGAAAAAAAAGAGTTAGCTTCAAAACCAAGCGAAACACATCATTTAGCTTGAAATTCATGCGAAACACATGGTTTAGCTTAATATTCATGCGAAACAAATGGTTTATAATCAGATACTTGTGATAAACATGATTTAGCTTCAACTGCATGCGAAACAAACGAGTTAACTTCAAAACGAAGCGAAACACATGATTTAGCTGCAAATCAATGCGAAGTAGAAGGCTTATCTTCAAATCCATGCGAATCAAACGGTTTAGATTCAAATACTTGTGATATACATGATTCACCTTCAACTGCATGCGAAACAGACGAGTTAGCTTCAAAACCAAGCGAAACACATGATTTAGATTCAAATCAATGCCAAGTAGAAGGCTTAGCTTCAAATTCATGCGAAACAAATGGTTTAGCTTCAAATGCTTGTGATATACATGATTCAGCTTCAAATGCAGGCGAAACAATCGAGTTAGCTTCAAATCAATGCGAAGTAGAAGGCTTAGCTTCAAATTCATGCGAAAGAAATGGTTTAGCTTCAAATACTTGTGATATACATTGATTTAGCTTCAACTGCTTGCGAAAAGAAGAGTTACCTTCAAATCCATGCGAATCACATGATTTAGCTTCAAATCAAGGCGAAGTAGAAGACTTATCTTCGAAACCATGCGAAACAAATGGTTTAGGTTCAAATACTTGCGAATATAAGTGATATAGCTTCAAATGCAGGCGAATCAAACGAGTTAGCTTCAAGTCCATGCGAATCACATGATTTAGCTTGAAATCAATGCGAAGTAGAAGGCTTAGCATCAAATCCAAGCGACACAAATTATTTAGCTTCATATACTTGCGAATATTAGTGATATAGCTTCAAATCAATGCGAAGTAGAAGGTTTAGCTTCAGATCCATGCGATACGAATGATTTAGCTTCAAGTACTTCTGATATACATGATTTAGCTTCAACTGCATGTGAAACAAACGTGTTAGCTTCAAATCCATGCGAAACACATGATTTATCTTCAAATCAATGCGAAGTAGAAGGCTTAGCTTCAAATTCATGCGAAACAAATAGTTTAGCTTCAAATACTTGTGATATACATGATTTAGCTTCAACTGCATTGCGAAACAAACGAGTTAGCTTCAAATCGAAGCGAAACACACGATTTGGCTACAAATTCATGCGAAGTGGAAGGCTTAGCTTCAAATCCATGCGAAACGAATGGTTTAGATTCAAATACTTGCGAGTATAGGTGATATGGCTTCAAATGCAGTCGAAAAAAACGAGTTAGCTTCAAATCCATGCAAAACAAATGATATAGCTTCAAATACTTGTAATACACATCATTTAGCTTCAACTGCATGCGAAACAAACGAGTTTGCTTCAAATTCAAGCGAAACACATGATTTAGCTTCAAATCAATGCGAAGTAGAAGTCTTTGCTACAAATCCATGTGAAACGAATGATGTAGCTGCATATACTTGCGAATATTAGTGATATAGCTTCATATCAATGCGAAGTAGAAGGTTTAGCTTCAGATCCATGCGATACGAATGATTTAGCTTCAAGTACTTGAGATATACGTGATTTAGCTTCAACTGCATGCGAAAGAAACGAGTTATCTTCAAATCCATGCGAATCACATGATTTAGATTCAAATCAATGCGAAGTAGATGGCTTAGCATCAAATCGATGCGACACAAGTTATTTAGCTTCATATACCTGCGAAATAATTGATATAGCTTCAAATGCAAGCGAAACAAACGAGTTAACTTCAAATCCATGTGAAACTAATGATTTAGCTTCAAATCAATGCGAAGTAGAAGCCTTATCTTCGAATCCACGCGCAACAAATGGTGTGGCTTCAAATACCGGTGATATGCATGATTTAGCTTCAACTGCATGCGAAGCAAACGAGTTAGCTTCAAATCCGTTCGAAACACATGATTTAGCTTCAAATCAATGCGAAGTAGAAGGCTTATCTTCGAATCCATGCGAAACAAATGGTTTATCTTCAAATACTTGTGATATGCATGATTTAGCTTCAACTGCATACTAGAGAAACTAGTTATCTTCAAATCCATGCGAAACACATGATTTAGCTTCAAATCAATGCGAAGTAGAAGGCTTATCTTCAAATCCATGCGAAACAATTGGTTTAGATTCAAATACTTGTGATAAAAATAATTCAGCATCAAATGCAGGCGAAACAAAAGAGTTAGCATCAAATCCATGCGCCACACATGATTTATCTTCAAACCAATGCGATGTAGATGGCTTAGCTTCAAATCCATGCGACATAAATGATTTAGCTTCAAATTCTTGCGATATATGTGATATAGCTTCAAATGCAGGCGAAACAATCGAGTTAGCTCTAGATCAATGCGAAGTAGAAGGCTTATCTTCAAATCCATGCGAAACAAATGATTTTTGTTTAGATAATTGCGATGTAAGTGATAAAGCTCAAATGCAGGTGAAACAATCGAGTTAGCTTCAAATCAATGCGAAGTAGAAACCTTATCTTCAAATCCATGCGAAACAAATGGTTTATGTTCAAATACTTGTTTTATACATGATTTATTTTCAAATGCAGGCGAAACAAAAGAGTTAGCTTCAAAACCAAGGGAAACACATCACTTAGCTTCAAATTCATGAGAAACACATGGTTTAGCTTAATATTCTTGCGAAACAGATGGTTTAGATTCAGATACTTGTGATAAACATAATTTAGCTTCAACTGTATGCGAAACAATCGAGTTAGCTTCAAATCCAAGCGAAACACATGATTTATCTTCAAATCAATGCGAAGTTGAAGGATTTGCTTCAAATGCATGCGAAGCGAATGGTTTAGCTTCAAATACTTATGATATACATGAATTATCTTCAAATACAGGCGAAGAAATCGAGTTAGCTTCAAATCCTTGCGAAACATATGATTTAACTTCAAATCAATGCTAAATAGACGACTTAGCTTCAAATACATGAGAAGCAAATGATTTATCTTCAGATAATTGCGATATAAGTGATATAGATTCAAATGCAGTCGAATCAATCGAGGTAGCATCAAATTAATGCGAAGTAGGAGGCTTATCTTCAAATCCATGCGAAACAAATGATTTAGCATCAAATACTTGTGATATACATGATTTAACTTCAAATGCAAGCGAAACAAACGAGTTAGCTTCAAATCCATGCCATACACACGATTTAGATTTAAATCAATGCGAAGTAGAAGGCTTATCTTCGAATCCATGCGAAACAAATGGTTTATCTTCAATTACTTGTGATATACATGATTTAGCTTCAACTGCATGCGAAACAAACGAATTAGCTTCAAATCAACACAAAGTATAAGGCTTATCTTCAAATACATGAGAAACAAATGATTTATCTTCAGATAATTGCGATATAAGTGATGTAGCTTCAAATGCAGACGAAACAATCGAGTTAGCTTCAAATGCAAGCGAAACACATAATTCAGCTCCAAATACGTTCGAAACACATGGTTTAGCTTAATATTCACGCAAAACATATGGTTCAGCTTCAAATACTTGTGATATACATGAATTAGCTGCAAATCCATGCGAAACACATGATTTATCTTCAAATCAATGCGAAGTTGAAGGATCTGCTTCAAATCCATGCGAAGCGAATGGTTTAGCTTCAAATACTTATGATATACATGAATTACCTTCAAATACAGGCGAAGAAAACGAGTTAGCTTCAAATCCTTGCGAAACATTTGATTTAACTTCAAATCAATGCGAAATAGACGGCATAGCTTCAAATACATGAGAAGCAAATGAATTATCTTCAGATAATTGCGATATAAGTGATATAGATTCAAATGCAGTCGAATCAATCGAGTTAGCATCAAATTAATGCGAAGTAGGATGCTTATCTTCAAATCCATGCGAAACAAATGATTTAGCTTCAAATACTTGTGATATACATGATTTAACTTCAAATGCAGGCGAAACAAACGAGTTATCTTGAAATCCATGTGGAACACTTGATTTAGCATCAAATCAAAGCGAAGTAGAAAGCATCTCTTCAAATACATGGGAAACAAATGGTTTAGCTTCAAATACTTGTGATATAAGTGATTTAGTTTCAGCTGCTTGCGAAACAAATGATTTTGCTTCACACCCAAGGGAAACACATGATTTAACAACAAAAGAATGCGAAGTATAAGCCTTAGCTTCAAATCAACGCGAAACAATTGGTTTAGCTTCAAATAGTTGTGATATACATGATTTAGCTTCAACTTCATGCGAAACAAAGGAGTTATCTTGAAATCCATGCGAAACACATGATTTAGCTTCAAATCAATGCGAACTTGAAGGCATAGCTTTAAATCCATGCGAAACAAATGGTTTAGCTTCAAATACTTGTGATATACATGATTTAGCTGTATCTGCATGCGAGATAAACGAGTTATCTTGAAATCCATGCGAAACACATAATTTAGCATCAAATCAATGCGAAGTAGGAGGCTTAGCTTCAAATACATGAGAGATAAATGATTTTGCTTCAAGTACTTTGTGACATACATGATATAGCTTTAGCTGCATGCGAAACAAACATGTTAGTTTCAAATCCATGCGAAACACATGATTTAGCTTCAAATCAATGCGAACTTGAAGGCATAGTTTTAAATCCATGCGGAACAAATGGTTTTGCATCAAATACTTGTGATATTCATGATTTAGCTTCAACCGCATGCGAAACAAACGAGTTATCTTGAAACCCATGCGAAACACATGATTTAGCTTCAAATCAATGCGAACTTGAAGGCATAGCTTTAAATCCATGCGAAACAAATGGTTTAGCATCAAATACTTGCGATATTAGTGGATATTGCTTCAAATGCAGACGAAACAATCGAGTTAGCTTCAAATCAATGCGAAGTAGAAGGCTTATCTTCAAATCCATGCGAAACAAATGGTTTAGATTCAAATACTTGTGATATACGTGTTTTAGCTTGAAATGCAGGCGAAACAAACGAGTTAGCTTCAAATCCATGCGCTACACATGATTTATCTTCAAACCAATGCGAAGTAGATGGCTTAGCTTCAAATACATGCGACATAAATGACTTAGCTCAAATTCTTGCGATATATGTGATATAGCTTCAAATGCAGTCGAAACAAATGAGTCAGCTTCAAACCCAAGCGAAACACATGATTCAGCTTCAAAGGCAGGCGAAACAAACGAGTTAGCTTCAAATCCATGCGAAAAACATGATTTTGCTTCAAATCAATGCGAAGTAGATGGCTTAGCTTCAAATACATGCGACATAAATGATTTAGCTCAAATTCTTGCGATATATGTGATATAGCTTCAAATGCAGTCGAAACAAATGAGTCAGCTTCAAACCCAAGCGAAACACATGATTCAGCTTCAAAGGCAGGCGAAACAAACGAGTTAGCTTCAAATCCATGCGAAAAACATGATTTAGCTTCAAATCAAAACGATGTATAAGGCTTATCTTCAAATCCATCCGAAACAAATGGTTTAGCGTCAAATACTTGTGATATACATGATTTAGCTTCAAATGCAGGCGAAACAAACGAGTTAGCTTCAAATCCATGCGCTACACATGATTTATCTTCAAACCAATGCGAAGTAGAAGGCTTAGCTTCAAATACGTGGGAAACAAATGATTTAGCTTCAAATACTTGCCATATATGTGATATAGCTTCAAATGCAGGCGAAACAAATGAGTTAGCTTCAAATCAATGCGAAGTAGAAGGCTTATTATCAAATCCATGCGAAACAAATGGTTTAACTTCAAATACTTGTGATATACATGATTTATTTCAAATGCAGGCGAAACAAACGAGTTAGCATCAAATCCACGCGCTACATATGATTTAACTTCAAATCAATGCGGAGTAGAAGGCTTAGCTTCAAATACATGGGAAACAAATGATTTAGCTTCAAATACTTGCGATATAAGGAATATAGATCCAAATGCAGTGGAAACAAACGAGTGATCTAGAAATCCAAGAGAAACACTTGATTTTGCATCAAATCAATGCGAAGAAGGAGGCTTATCTTACAATCAATGCGAATTAACTGGTTCTGCTTCAAATACTTGTGATATACATGATTTAGCTTCAAATGCAGGCGAAACAAACGAGTTATCTTGAAATCCAAGCGGAACACATGATTTAGCATTAAATTAATGCGAAGTAGGAGGCTTATCTTCAAATCCATGCGAAACAAATGATTTAGCATCAAATACTTGTGATATACACGATTCAACTTCAAATGCAGTCGAAACAAACGAGTTAGCTTCAAATCCATGCGCTACACATGATTTAGCTTCAAATCAATGCGAAGTAGAAGGCTTATCTTCAAATCCATGCAAAACAAATGGTTTAGCTTCAAATACTTGTGATATACATGATTTAGATTCAACTGCATGCGAAACGAACGAGTTAGCTTGAAAACCAAGCGAAACACATGATTTAGCTGCAAATCAATGCGAAGTAGAAGGCTTAGCTTCAAATACTTGTGCTATACATGATTTATCTTCAAATGCAGGCGAAACAAAGGAGTTAGCTTCAAAACCAAGCGAAACACATCATTTAGCTTCAAATTCATGCGAAACACATAGTTTAGCTTACTATTCATGCGAAACAGATGGTTTATATTCAGGTACTTGTGATATACATGATTTAGCTTCAACTGCATGCGAAACAAACGAGTTAGCTTCAAATCAAAGAGAAACACATGATTTAACTTCAAATCAATGCGAAGTAAAAGCCTTATCTTCAAATCCATGCGAAACAAATGGTTTAGATTCAAATACTTCTGATATACATGATTTAGCTTCAACTGCATGCGAAACAAACAAGTTAGCTTCAAATCCATGCGAAACACATGATTTAGTTTCAAATCAATGCGAAGTAGAAGTCTTAGCTTCAAATGCCAGCGAAACACATGAATTAGCTTAAAATTAATGCGAAATAGGAGGCTTGGTTTCAAATCAATGCGTATCAAATGGTTTAGCTTCAAATACTTGTGATATAAGTGATTTAGTTTCAGCTGCTTGGGAAACAAATGATTTTGCTTCACACCCAAGGGAAACACATGATTTAACAACAAAAGAATGCGAAGTATAAGCCTTAGCTTCAAATCAATGCGAAACAAATGCTTTAGCATCAAATACTTGTGATATACATGATTTAGCTTCAACTTCATGCGAAACAAAGGAGTTATCTTGAAATCCATGCGAAACACATGATTTAGCTTCAAATCAATGCGAACTTGAAGGCATAGCTTTAAATCCATGCGAAACAAACGGTTTAGCTTCAAATACTTGTGATATACATGATTTAGCTGTATCTGTATGCGAGATAAACGAGTTATCTTGAAATCCATGCGAAACACATAATTTAGCATCAAATCAATGCGAAGTAGGAGGCTTAGCTTCAAATACATGAGAGATAAATGATTTTGCTTCAAGTACTTTGTGACATACATGATATAGCTTTAGCTGCATGCGAAACAAACATGTTAGTTTCAAATCCATGCGAAACACATGATTTAGCTTCAAATCAATGCGAACTTGAAGGCATAGTTTTAAATCCATGCGGAACAAATGATTTTGCATCAAATACTTGTGATATTCATGATTTAGCTTCAACCGCATGCGAAACAAACGAGTTATCTTGAAACCCATGCGAAACACATGATTTAGCTTCAAATCAATGCGAACTTGAAGGCATAGCTTTAAATCCATGCGAAACAAATGGTTTAGCATCAAATACTTGCGATATTAGTGGATATTGCTTCAAATGCAGACGAAACAATCGAGTTAGCTTCAAATCAATGCGAAGTAGAAGGCTTATCTTCAAATCCATGCGAAACAAATGGTTTAGATTCAAATACTTGTGATATACGTGTTTTAGCTTGAAATGCAGGCGAAACAAACGAGTTAGCTTCAAATCCATGCGCTACACATGATTTATCTTCAAACCAATGCGAAGTAGATGGCTTAGCTTCAAATACATGCGACATAAATGATTTAGCTCAAATTCTTGCGATATATGTGATATAGCTTCAAATGCAGTCGAAACAAATGAGTCAGCTTCAAACCCAAGCGAAACACATGATTCAGCTTCAAAGGCAGGCGAAACAAACGAGTTAGCTTCAAATCCATGCGAAAAACATGATTTAGCTTCAAATCAAAACGATGTATAAGGCTTATCTTCAAATCCATCCGAAACAAATGGTTTAGCGTCAAATACTTGTGATATACATGATTTAGCTTCAAATGCAGGCGAAACAAACGAGTTAGCTTCAAATCCATGCGCTACACATGATTTATCTTCAAACCAATGCGAAGTAGAAGGCTTAGCTTCAAATACGTGGGAAACAAATGATTTAGCTTCAAATACTTGCCATATATGTGATATAGCTTCAAATGCAGGCGAAACAAATGTGTTAGCTTCAAATCAATGCGAAGTAGAAGGCTTATCATCAAATCCATGCGAAACAAATGATTTAACTTCAAATACTTGTGATATACATGATTTATTTCAAATGCAGGCGAAACAAACGAGTTAGCATCAAATCCACGCGCTACATATGATTTAACTTCAAATCAATGCGGAGTAGAAGGCTTAGCTTCAAATACATGGGAAACAAATGATTTAGCTTCAAATACTTGCGATATAAGGAATATAGATCCAAATGCAGTGGAAACAAACGAGTGATCTAGAAATCCAAGAGAAACACTTGATTTTGCATCAAATCAATGCGAAGAAGGAGGCTTATCTTACAATCAATGCGAATTAACTGGTTCTGCTTCAAATACTTGTGATATACATGATTTAGCTTCAAATGCAGGCGAAACAAACGAGTTAGTTTCAAATCCATGCGAAGTAGAATGCTTATCTTCAAATCCAAGCGAAACAAATGGTTTAGATTCAAATACTTGTGATATACATGATTTAGCTTCAACTGCATGCGAAACGAAGGAGTTAGCTTCAAAACCAAGCGATACACATGATTTAGCTGCAAATCAATACGAAGCAGAAGGCTTAGCTTCAAATACTTGTGATATACGTGATTTAGCTGCAGCTGCATGCGAAACAAACGGTTTTGCCTCACACCCAAGGGAAACACATGATTTAACATCAAAACAATGCGAAGTATAAACCTTAGCTACAAATCAATGCGAAACAAATGGTTTAGCATCAAATACTTGTGATATACATGATTTAGCTTCAACTTCATGCGAATCAAAGGAGTTATCTTGAAATCCATGCGAAACACATGATTTAGCTTCAAATCAATGCGAACTTGAAGGCATAGCTTTAAATCCATGTGAAACAAATGGTTTAGCATCGAATACTTGTGATATTCATGATTTAGCTTCAACTTCATGCGAGACAAACGAGTTATCTTGAAATCCATGCGGAACACATGAGTTAGCATCAAATCAAAGCGAAGTAGAAGGCTTCGCTTCAAATACATGGGAAACAAATGATTTAGCTTCAAATACTTGCTATATTAGTGGATATAGCTTCAAATGCAGACGAAACAATCGAGTTAGCGTCAAATCACTGCGAAGTAGAAGGCTTAGTTTCAAATACATGAGAAAGAAATGATTTACCTTCAGATAATTGAGATGATAAGTGATATAGCTTCAAATGCGGGCGAAACAATCGAGTTAGCTTCAAATCAGTGCGACGTAAAATGCTTAGCTTAAAATCCATGCGACAAAATGATTTAGCTTAAAATACTTGCGATATAAGTGATATAGATTCAATTGCAGGCGAAACAAACAAGTGATCTTCAAATCCACTCGAGTCACATGATTTATCTTCAAATAAATGCGAAGTTGAAGACATAGCTTCAAATCAATGCGAGACAAATGGTTTAGCTTCAAATACTTGTGATAAACATGATTTCGCTTCAAGAACATGCGAAACAAACGAGTTAGTTTCAAATCCAAGAGAAACACATGATTTAACTTCAAATCAATGGCAAGTAGAAGGCTTAGTTTCTAATCAAAGCGAAACAAATGGTTTGGCTTCTAATACTTGTGATATACACGATTTAGCTTGAACTGCATGCGAAACAAACGAGTTAGCTTCACACACAATGGAAAATCACGATTTACGTTCAAATCAATGCGAAGTAGAATGCTTAGCTGCAAATCCATGCGAAACGAATGATTTGGCTTCAAATACTTGCGAATATAAGTGATATAGCCTCAACTGCATGAGAAACAAACGAGTTATCTTCAAATCCAAGCGAAACACATGATTTACCTTCAAATCAATGCGAATTAGAAGGCTTAGCTTCAAATCAGTGCGAAGTAGAAGGCATATCTTCAAATCAATGCGAAATAAATGGTTTAGCTTCAAATACTTGTGATATATATGATTTAGCTTCAAATACAGGCGAAACAAACGAGTTAGCTTCAAATCCATGCGCTACACATGATTTAGCTTCAAATCAATGCGAAGTAGAAGGCTTATCTTCAAATCCACGCGAAACAAATGGTTTAGCTTCAAATACTTGTGCTATACATGATTTATCTTCAAATGCAGGCGAAACAAAAGAGTTAGCTTCAAAACCAAGCGAAACACATCATTTAGCTTCAAATTCATGCGAAACACATAGTTTAGCTTACTATTCATGCGAAACAGATGGTTTATATTCAGGTACTTGTGATATACATGATTTAGCTTCAACTGCATGCGAAACAAACGAGTTAGCTTCAAATCAAAGAGAAACACATGATTTAACTTCAAATCAATGCGAAGTAAAAGCCTTATCTTCAAATCCATGCGAAACAAATGGTTTAGATTCAAATACTTCTGATAAACATGATTTAGCTTCAACTGCATGCGAAACAAACAAGTTAGCTTCAAATCCATGCGCTACACATGATTTATCTTCAAACCAATGCGAAGTAGATGGCTTAGCTTCAAATCCATGCCACACAAATGATTTAGATTCAAATTCTTGCGGTTTATGTGATATAGCTTCAAATGCAGGCGAAACAAATGAGTTAGCTTCAAATCCAAGCGAAACACATGATTCAGCTTCAAAGGCAGGCGAAACAAACGAGTTAGCTTCAAATCCATGCGAAAAACATGATTTAGCTTCAAATCAAAACGAAGTATAAGGCTTATCTTCAAATACATGAGAAACAAATGATTTATCTTCAGATAATTGCTGATATAAGTGATGTAGCTTCAAATGCAGGCGAAACAAACGAGTTAGCGTCAAATTCATGCGAAGTAGAAGGCTTATATTCAAATCCATGCGAAACAATTGGTTTAGCTTCAAATACTTGTGATATACATGATTTAGCTTAAACTGCATGCGAAAAAGACGAGTTAGCTTCAAATCCATGCGATACATATGATTTAGCTTCAAATCAATGCGAAGTAGAAGGCTTATCTTCTAATCCATGCGAACCAAATGGTTTAGCTTCAAATACGTGTGCTATACATGACTTAGCTTCAACTGCATGCGAAACGAAGGAGTTAGCTTCAAAACCAAGCGATATACATGATTTAGCTGCAAATCAATGCGAAGCAGAAGGCTTAGCTTCAAATACTTGTGATATACGTGATTTAGATTCAGCTGCATGCGAAACAAACGGTTTTGCCTCACACCCAAGGGAAACACATGATTTAACATCAAAACAATGCGAAGTATAAACCTTAGCTACAAATCAATGCGAAACAAATGGTTTAGCATCATATACTTGTGATATACATGATTTAGCTTCAACTTCATGCGAAACAAACATGTTAGTTTCAAATCCATGCGAAGTAGAATGCTTATCTTCAAATCCATGCGAAACAAATGGTTTAGATTCAAATACTTGTGATAAACATGATTTAGCTTCAACTGCATGCGAAACAAACAAGTTAGCTTCAAATCCATGCGAAACACATGATTTACCTTCAAATCAATGCGAATTAGAAGGCTTAGCTTCAAATCAGTGCGAAGTAGAAGGCATATCTTCAAATCAATGCGAAATAAATGGTTTAGCTTTAAATACTTGTGATATATATGATTTAGCTTCAAATGCAGGCGAAACAAACGAGTTAGCTTCAAATCCATGCGCTACACATGATTTAGCTTCAAATCAATGCGAAGTAGAAGGCTTATCTTCAAATCCATGCAAAACAAATGGTTTAGCTTCAAATACTTGTGATATACATGATTTAGCTTCAACTGCATGCGGAAACGAAGGAGTTAGATTCAAAACCAAGCGATACACATGATTTAGCTGCAAATCAATGCGAAGCAGAAGGCTTAGCTTCAAATACTTGTGATATACGTGATTTAGCTTCAGCTGCATGCGAAACAAACGGTTTTGCCTCACACCCAAGGGAAACACATGATTTAACATCAAAACAATGCGAAGTATAAATCTTAGCTACAAATCAATGCGAAACAAATGGTTTAGCATCAAATACTTGTGATATACATGATTTAGCTTCAACTTCATGCGAAACAAAGGAGTTATCTTGAAATCCATGCGAAACACATGATTTAGATTCAAATCAATGCGAACTTGAAGGCATAGCTTTAAATCCATGTGAAACAAATGGTTTAGCATCGAATACTTGTGATATTCATGATTTAGCTTCAACTTCATGCGAGACAAACGAGTTATCTTGAAATCCATGCGGAACACATGATTTAGCATCAAATCAAAGAGAAGTAGAAGGCTTCGCTTCAAATACATGGGAAACAAATGATTTAGCTTCAAATACTTGCGATATTAGTGGATATAGCTTCAAATACAGACGAAACAATCGAGTTAGCGTCAAATCAATGCGAAGTAGAAGGCTTAGTTTCAAATACATGAGAAAGAAATGATTTACCTTCAGATAATTGAGATTATAAGTGATATAGCTTCAAATGCAGGCGAAACAATCGAGTTAGCTTCAAATCAGTGCGACGTAAAATGCTTAGCTTAAAATCCATGCGACAAAATGATTTAGCTTAAAATACTTGCGATATAAGTGATATAGATTCAATTGCAGGCGAAACAAACAAGTGATCTTCAAATCCACTCGAGTCACATGATTTATCTTCAAATAAATGCGAAGTTGAAGACATAGCTTCAAATCAATGCGAGACAAATGGTTTACCTTCAAATACTTGTGATAAACATGATTTAGCTTCAAGAACATGCGAAACAAACGAGTTAGTTTCAAATCCAAGAGAAACACATGATTTAACTTCAAATCAATGGCAAGTAGAAGGCTTAGTTTCTAATCAAAGCGAAACAAATGGTTTGGCTTCTAATACTTGTGATATACACGATTTAGCTTGAACTGCATGCGAAACAAACGAGTTAGCTTCACACACAATGGAAAATCACGATTTACGTTCAAATCAATGCGAAGTAGAATGCTTAGCTGCAAATCCATGCGAAACGAATGATTTGGCTTCAAATACTTGCGAATATAAGTGATATAGCCTCAACTGCATGAGAAACAAACGAGTTATCTTCAAATCCAAGCAAAACACATGATTTAGCTTCAAATCAGTGCGAAGTAGATGGCCTAGCTTCAAATCCATGCGAAGCAAATGGTATAGCTTCAACTACTTGTGATATACATGATTTAGCTTCACATGCAAGCGAAACAAACAAGTTAGCTTCAAATCCATGTGAAACACATGACTTACCTTGAAATCAATGCGAAGTAGAAGTCTTGTCTTCGAATCCATGCGAAACAAATGGTTTGGCTTCAAATTCATTCGAAACACAGGGTTTAGCTTAATATTCATGCGACACAAATGCTTCAGCTTCAAATACTTGTGATATACATGATATAGTTTCAACTGCATGCGAAACAAACGAGATAGCTTTAAATCCATGCGAAACACATGATTTAGCTTAAAATCAATGCGAAGAAGAAGGCTTAGCATCTCATCCATGCGACACAAATGCTTTAGCTTCAAATACTTGTGATATACATGATTTAGCTTCAACTGCATGCGAAACAAACGAATTAGCTTCAAATGCAAGCGAAACACATAATTCAGCTTCAAATACGTTCGAAACACATGGTTTAGCTTAATATTCACGCAAAACATATGGTACAGCTTCAAATACTTGTGATATACATGAATTAGTTGCAAATCCATGCGAAACACACGATTTAGCTTCAAATAAACACAAAGTATAAGGCTTATCTTCAAATACATGAGAAACAAATGATTTATCTTCAGATAATTGCGATATAAGTGATATAGCTTCAAATGCAGGCGAAACAATCGAGTTAGCTTCAAATCAATGCGAAGTAGAAGGCTTATCTTCAAATCCACGCGAAACAAATGGTTTAGCTTCAAATACTTGTGCTATACATGATTTATCTTCAAATGCAGGCGAAACAAAAGAGTTAGCTTCAAAACCAAGCGAAACACATCATTTAGCTTCAAATTCATGCGAAACACATAGTTTAGCTTACTATTCATGCGAAACAGATGGTTTATATTCAGGTACTTGTGATATACATGATTTAGCTTCAACTGCATGCGAAACAAACGAGTTAGCTTCAAATCAAAGAGAAACACATGATTTAACCTCAAATCAATGCGAAGTAAAAGCCTTATCTTCAAATCCATGCGAAACAAATGGTTTAGATTCAAATACTTCTGATAAACATGATTTAGCTTCAACTGCATGCGAAACAAACAAGTTAGCTTCAAATCCATGCGAAACACATGATTTAGTTTCAAATCAATGCGAAGTAGAAGTCTTAGCTTCAAATGCCAGCGAAACACATGAGATAGCTTAAAATTAATGCGAAATAGGAGGCTTGGTTTCAAATCAATGCGTATCAAATGGCTTAGCTTCAAATACTTGTGATATAAGTGATTTAGTTTCAGCTGCTTGCGAAACAAATGATTTTGCTTCACACCCAAGGGAAACACATGATTTAACAACAAAAGAATGCGAAGTATAAGCCTTAGCTTCAAATCAACGCGAAACAAATGGTCTAGCATCAAATACTTGTGATATACATGATTTAGCTTCAACTTCATGCGAAACAAAGGAGTTATCTTGAAATCCATGCGAAACACATGATTTAGCTTCAAATCAATGCGAACTTGAAGGCATAGCTTTAAATCCATGCGAAACAAATGGTTTAGCTTCAAATACTTGTGACATACATGATATAGCTTTAGCTGCATGCGAAACAAACATGTTAGTTTCAAATCCATGCGAAACACATGATTTAGCTTCAAATCAATGCGAACTTGAAGGCATAGTTTTAAATCCATGCGGAACAAATGGATTTGCATCAAATACTTGTGATATTCATGATTTAGCTTCAACCGCATGCGAAACAAACGAGTTATCTTGAAACCCATGCGAAACACATGATTTAGCTTCAAATCAATGCGAACTTGAAGGCATAGCTTTAAATCCATGCGAAACAAATGGTTTAGATTCAAACCCAAGCGAAACACATGATTCAGCTTCAAATGCAGGCGAAACAATCGAGTTAGCTTCAAATCAATGCGAAGTAGAAGGCTTATCTTCAAATTCATACGAAACAAATGGTTTAGCGTCAAATACTTGTGATATACATGATTTAGCTTCAAATGCAGGCGAAACAAACGAGTTAGTTTCAAATCCATGCGCTACACATGATTTATCTTCAAACCAATGCGAAGTAGATGGCTTAGCTGCAAATCCATGCGACACAAATGATTTAGCTTCAAATTCTTGCGGTTTATGTGATATAGCTTCAAATGCAGGCGAAACAAATGAGTTAGCTTCAAATCCAAGCGAAACACATGATTCAGCTTCAAAGGCAGGCGAAACAAACGAGTTAGCTTCAAATCCATGCGAAAAACATGATTTAGCTTCAAATCAAAACGAAGTATAAGGCTTATCTTCAAATACATGAGAAACAAATGATTTATCTTCAGATAATTGCTGATATAAGTGATGTAGCTTCAAATGCAGGCGAAACAAACGAGTTAGCGTCAAATCTATGCGAAGTAGAAGGCTTATATTCAAATCCATGCGATACAATTGGTTTAGCTTCAAATACTTGTGATATACATGATTTAGCTTAAACTGCATGCGAAAAAGACGAGTTAGCTTCAAATCCATGCGAAACATATGATTTAGCTTCAAATCAATGCGAAGTAGAAGGCTTATCTTATAATCCATGCGAACCAAATGGTTTAGCTTCAAATACTTGTGCTATACATGACTTAGCTTCAACTGCATGCGAAACAAACGAGTTAGCTTCAAAACCAAGCGAAACACATGATTTAGCTGCAAATCAATGCGAAGTAGAAGGCTTAGCTTCATATCCATGCGAATCAAACGGTTTAGCTTCAAATACTTGTGATATACATGATTTATCTTCAAATGCAGGTGAATCAAAAGAGTTAGCTCCAAAACCAAGCGAAACACATCATTTAGCTTCAAAACCAAGCGAAACACATGATTTAGCCTCAAATCAATGCGAAGTAGAAGGCTTATCTTCTAATCCATGCGAACCAAATGGTTTAGCTTCAAATACTTGTGCTATACATGTCTTAGCTTCAACTGCATGCGAGATAAACGAGTTATCTTGAAATCCATGCGAAACACATAATTTAGCACCAAATCAATGCGAAGTAGGAGGCTTAGCTTCAAATACATGAGAGATAAATGATTTTGCTTCAAGTACTTTGTGATATACATGATATAGCTTTAGCTGCATGCGAAACAAACATGTTAGTTTCAAATCCATGCGAAACACATGATTTAGCTTCAAATCAATGCGAACTTGAAGGCATAGCTTTAAATCCATGCGGAACAAATGGTTTTGCATCAAATACTTGTGATATTCATGATTTAGCTTCAACCGCATGCGAAACAAACGAGTTATCTTGAAACCCATGCGAAACACATGATTTAGCTTCAAATCAATGCGAACTTGAAGGCATGGCCTTAAATCCATGCGAAACAAATGGTTTAGCATCAAATACTTGCGATACTAGTAGATATTGCTTCAAATGCAGACGAAACAATCGAGTTAGCTGCAAATCAATGCGAAGTAGAAGGCTCAGCTCCAAATCCATGCGAAACGAATTGTTTAGCTTAAAATACTTGTTTTATACATGATTTAGCTTCAACTGCATGCGAAACAATCGAGTTAGCTTCAAATCCATGCGAAGTAGAAGGCTTATTATCAAATCCATGCGAAACAAATGGTTTAACATCAAATACTTGTGATATACATGATTTATTTCAAATGCAGGCGAAACAAACGAGTTAGCATCAAGTCCACGCGCTACATATGATTTAACTTCAAATCAATGCGGAGTAGAAGGCTTAGCTTCAAATCCATGCGAATCAAACGGTTTAGCTTCAAATACTTGTGATATACATGATTTATCTTCAAATGCAGGTGAATCAAAAGAGTTAGCTCCGAAACCAAGCGAAACACATCATTTAGCTTCAAAACCAAGCGAAACACATGCTTTAGCTTCAAATCAATGCGAAGTACAAGGCTTATGTTCAAATACATGCGAAACCTATGATTTATCATCAGATAATTACGATATATGTGATATAGCTGCAAATGCAGGCGAAACAATCGAGTTAGATTCAAATCAATGCGAAGTAGAAGGCTTATCTTCAAATCCATGCGAAACAAATGGTTTAGATTCAAATACTTGTGATATACATGATTTAGCTTCAAATGCGGGCGAAACAAAAGAGTTAGCTTCAAAACCAAACGAAACACATCATTTAGCTTCAAATTCATGCGAAACACATCATTTAGCTTCAAATTCATGCGAAACACATGGTTTATATTAATATTCATGCGAAACAGATGGTTTATATTCAGATACTTGTGATAAACATGATTTAGCTTCAACTGCATGCGAAACAAACGAGTTAGCTTCAAATCCAAGCGAAACACATGATTTAGCTTCAAATCAATGCGAAGTAGAAGGCTTAGCTTCAAATTCATGCGAAACAAATGGTTTATCTTCAAATACTTGTGATATACATGATTCAGCTTCAACTGCATGCGAAACAAACGAGTTAGCTTCAAAACCAAGCGAAACGCATGATTTAGCTTCAAATCAATTCGAAGCAGAAGGCTTATCTTCAAATCCATGCGAAACAAATGGTTTAGCTTCAAATACTTGTGCTATACATGATTCAGCTTCAACTGCATGCGAAACAAACGAGTTAGCTTCAAATCCATGCGATTCACATGATTTAGCTTCGAATCAATGCGAAGTAGAAGGGTTAGCTTCAAACACATGAGAAACAAATTATTTATCTTCAGATAATTGCGATATTAGTGATACAGCTTCAAATTCATGCGAAACACATGATTTAGCTTCAAATTCATGTGAATCACATGGATTAGCTTCATAGCTACATATTCTTGCGAAACAGATGGATTAGATTCAGATACTTGTGATGTACATGTTTTAGCTTCAACTGCATGAAACACATGACATAGCTTCAATTTCATGCAAAGTAGAAGTCTTAGCTTCAAATACATGCGAAATAAATGGTTTATCTTCAGATAATTGCGATGTAAGTGATACAGCTTCAAATGCACGCGATATAAACGAGTTAGCATCAAGTCCATGCGAATCACGTGGTTTATCTTCAAATCAAAGCGAAGTAGAAGGCTTAGCTCCAAATATATGAGAAACAAATGATTTATCTTCAGATAATTGCAATATAAGTGATGTAGCTTCAAATGCAGGTGAAACAATCGAGATAGCTGCAAATCAATTCGAAGTAGAAGGCTTAGCTTCAAATCCATGCGAATCAAACGGTTTAGTTTCAAATACTTGTGATATACATGATTTGTCTCCAAATGCAGGCGAAACAAAAGAGTTAGCTTCAAATCCATGCGAACACATGGTTTACCTACAAATATTTGAAGCTAAGCCATTTGTTTCGGATTGATTTGAAGCTAAGCCTTCTACTTCGCATTGATTTGATGCTAAATCATATGTTTCGCAAGGATTTGAAACTCACTCGTTTGTTTCGTCTTCATTTGAAGCTGTTTCATTTATATCGCAAGTATTTGAAGCTAAACCATTTGTTTCGGATGGATTTGAAGATAAGCCTTCTACTTCGCATTGATTTGCAGCTACATCATGTGTTTCGCTTTGTTATGAAGCTAACTCGTTTGTTTCGCATGCAGTTGAAGCGAAATCATGTTTGTCAAAAGTATTTGAAGCTGAAGCATTTGTTTCGGATGGATTTGAACCTATGCCTTCTACTTCGCATTGATTTGAAGTTAAATCATGTGTTTCTCTTGGATTTGAAGCTAACTCGTTTGTTTCACATGCAGTTGAAGCTAAATCGTGTATATCACAAGTATTTTTAGCTTAACCATTTGTTTCGCGTGAATTCGAAGATAAGCCTTCTACTTCGCATCGATTTGAAGCTAAATCATGTGTTTCGCTTGGATTTGAAGTTAACTCGTTTGTTTCGCATGCAGTTGAAGCTAAATCATGTATATCACAAGTAGTTGAAGCTAAACCATTTGTTTCGCGTGAATATTAAGCTAAACCATGTGTTTCGATCGAATCTGAAGCTGAATTATGTGTTTCGCTTGGATTCGAAGCTAACTCGTTTGTTTCGCATACAGTTGAAGTTAAATCATGTATATCACAAGTAGTTAAAGCGAAACCATTTGTTTCGCATGAATATTAAGCTAAACCATGTGTTTCGATCGAATTTGAAGCTTAATTATGTGTTTCGCTTGGATTTGAAGCTAATTCCTTTGTTTCGCATGGAGTTGATGCTAAATCCAGTAAATCGCAAGTATTTGAAGCTAAACCATGTGTGTCGCATGGATTTGAAGCTAACTCGTTTGTTTCGCAATGCAGTTCATGCTAAATCATGTATAAAACAAGTATTTGAAGCTAAACCATTTATTTCGCATGTATTTGAAGCTAAGACTTCTACTTTGCATGAAATTGAAGGTAAGTCATTTGTTTCGCTTGGATTTGAAGCTAACTCGTTTGTTTCGCCTTCATTTGAAGCTTAATCATGTATATCACACGTATTTGAAGCTAAACCATTTGTTTCGCATGGATTTGAAGATAAGCCTTCTACTTCGCATTGATTTGAAACTAAATCATGTGTTTCGCTGGAAATTGAAGCTAATTCGTTTGTTTCGATGCAGTTGAGCTAAATCATGTATATCACAAGTATTTGAAGCTAAACCATTTGTTTCGCATGGTTTTAAAGATAAGCCTTCTACTTCGCATTGATTTGAAGCTGAATCATGTGTTTCGCATGGATTTGAAGCTAACTCGTTGGTTTCGCCTGCATTTGAAACTATATCACTCATATTCGCAAGCATTTGAAGCCCAATCATTCGTTTCGCATGGATTTGAAGCTATCCCTTCTACTTCGCACTGATTTGAAGCTAAATCATATGTTTCGCTAGGATTTGAAGCTAACTCGTTTGGTTGGCATGCAGTTGTAGCTAAATCATGTATATCACAAGTACTTGAAGCTAAACCATTAGATTCGCATGGATTCGAAGATCAGCCTTCTACTTCGCATTGACCTGAAGCTAAATCAAGTGTCTCGCTTGGATTTGAAGTTAACTCGTTAGCTTCGCATGCAGTTGAAGCTAAATCATGTATATCACAAGAATTTGAAGCTAAACCATTTGATTCTCATGGATTTGGAGCTAAGCCTTCCAACTTCGCATTGATTTGGATCTAAATCATGTGTTTCGCATGAACTTGAAGCTAAATCATGTGTTACTCTTGGATTTGAAGCTAACTCGTTTGTTGCGCATGCACATGAAGCTAAATCATGTATGTTACAAGTATTTTAAGCTGAACCATTTGAATCGCATGGATTTGAATCTATGCCTTCTACTTCGTACTGATTCGAAGCTAAATCATTTGTTTTGCTTGGATTTGTAGCTAACTCGATTGTTTCGCATTCCTTCTACTTCGCATTGATTTGAAGTTTGGATTTGAAGCTAACTCGTTTGTTACGCAATGCAGTTGATGCTAAATCATGTATAAAACATGTATTTGAAGCTAAACCATTTATTTCGCATGCATTTGAAGCTAAGTCTTCTACTCTGCATGAAATTGAAGCTAAATCATGTGTTTCGCTTGGATATGAAGCTAACTCGTTTGTTTCGCATGCAGTTGATGCTAAATCATGTATATCACAAGTATTTGAAGCTGAACCATTTGTTTCGCGTGGATTCGAAGATAAGCCTTCTACTTCGCATTGATTTGAAGCTAAATCAGGTGTTTCGCTTGGATTTGAAGTTAACTCGTTTGTTTCGCATGCAGTTGAAGCTAGATCATGTATATCACAAGTAGTTGAAGCTAAACCATTTGTTTCGCATGAATATTAAGCTAAACCATGTGTTTCGATCGAATCTGAAGCTGAATTATGTGTTTCGCTTGGATTCGAAGCTAACTCGTTTGTTTCGCATGCAGTTGGAGCTAAATCATGTATATCACAAGTAGTTGAAGCTAAACCATTTGTTTCGCATGAATATTAAGCTAAACCATGTGTTTCGATAGAATTTGAAGCTGAATTATGTGTTTCGCTTGGATTTGAAGCTAATTCGTTTGTTTCGCATGGAGTTGAAGTTAAATCATTTGTTTCGCTTGGATTTGAAGCTAACTCGTTTGTTTCGCATGCATTTGAAGCTAAATCATCTATGTCACAAGTATTTGAAGCTAAACCATTTGATTCGCATGGATTTGAAACTAAGCCTTCTACTTCGTACTGATTTGAAGCTAAATCATGTGTTTCGTTTGAATTTGAAACTAAGCCTTCTACTTCGCATTGATTTGAAGCTAAATCATGTGTTTCGCATGTATTTGAAGTAACTCGTTTATTTCGCCTGCATTTGAAGCTATATCACTTATATCCACAAGTATTTGAAGCCAAAACGTTCGTTTCGCATGGATTTGAAGCTAAGCAGTCTACTTCCAATGAATTTGAAGCTAAATCATGTGTTTCGATTGGATTTGAAGCTAATTTGTTTGTTTCGATGCAGTTGAAGCTAAATCATGTATATCACAAGTATTTGAAGCTAAAACATTTGTTTCGCTTGGACTTGAAGCTAAGCCTTCTACTTCGCATTGATTTGAAGCTAAATCATGTGATTCCCGAGGATTTGAAGCTAACTCGTTTGTTTCGCATGCAGTTGAAGCTAAATCATGTAAATCACAAGTATTTGAAGCTATACCTTTTCTTTCGCATGTATTTGAAGATAAGCCATCTACTTCGCATTGATTTGAAACTAAATCATGTGTTTCGCAGGAAATTGAAGCTAATTCGTTTGTTTCGATGCAGTTGAGCTAAATCATGTATATCACAAGTATTTGAAGCTATACCATTTGTTTCGCATGATTTGAAGCTAAGCCTTCTACTTCGCATTGATTTGAAACTAAATCATGTGTTTCGCTTGGATTTGAAGCTAATTCGTTTGTTTCGATGTAGTTGAAGCTAAATCATGTATAACACAAGTATTTGAAGCTGAAGCATATGATTCGCATGGATTTGAAGCTAAGCCTTCTACTTCGCATTGATTTGAAACTAAATCATGTGTTTCGCTGGAAATTGAAGCTAATTCGTTTGTTTCGATGCAGTTGAGCTAAATCATTTATATCACAAGTATTTGAAGCTATACCATTTGTTTCGCATGATTTGAAGCTAAGCCTTCTACTTCGCATTGATTTGAAACTAAATCATGTGTTTCGCTTGGATTTGAAGCTAACTCGCTTGTTTCACATGCAGTTGAAGCTAATTCATGTATATCACAAGTATTTGAATCTAAACAATTTGATTCGCATGGATTTGGAGCTAAGCCTTCTATTTCGCAATGATTTGATGCTAAATCATGTGTTTCTCATGGATTTGAACCTAACTCGTTTGTTTCGCATGGATTTAAAGATAACTCGTTTGTTCCGTCTGGATTTGAAGTTGTTTCATTTATATCGCAATTATTTGAAGCTAAACCATTTGTTTCGAATGGATTTGAAAATGAGCCTTCTACTTCGCCATGATTTAAAGCTAAGTCATGTGTGTCGCATGCATTTGAAGCTAACTCGTTTGTTTCGCCTGCATTTGAAGGTACATCATTTATATCGCAAGCATTTGAATCTAATTCATTTTTGTCGCATGGATTTGAAGCTAAGCCTTCTACTTCGCATTGATTTGATGCTAAATCATGTGTTTCGCATGGATTTGAAGATAACTCGTTTGTTTCATCTGCATTTGAAGCTATTTCATTTATATCGCAAGTATTTGAAGCTAAACCATTACTTTCGAATGGATTTGAAGATGAGCCTTCTACTTCGCAATGATTTAAAGCTAAGTCATGTGTATCGCATGGATTTGAAGCTTACTCGTTTGTTTCGCCTGCATTTGAAGGTACATCATTGATATCGCAAGCATTTGAATCTAATTCATTTTTGTCGCATGGATTTGATGCTAAGCCTTCTACTTCGCATTGATTTGGTGCTAAATCATGTGTTTCGCATGGATTTGAAGCTAACTCGTTTGTTTCGCCTGCGTTTCAAGCTATATCACTTATATCGCAATTATCTTAAGACAAATCATTTGTTTCTCAAGTATTTGAAGTCAGGCCTTCTACTTCGCATTAATTTGAAGCTAAATAATGTGTTTCGCTTGGATTTGAAGCTAACTCGTTTGTTTCGCATGCAGTTGAAGCTAAATCATGTATATCACAAGTATTTGAAGCGAAACCATTTGATTCACATGGATTTGGAGCTAAGCATTCCACTTCGCATTGATTTGAAACTAAATCATGTGTTTCGCTTGGATTTGATGTTAACTCGTTCGTTTTTCATGCAGTTGAAGCTAAATCATGTATATCACAAGTAATTGAAGCTAAACCATGTGTTTCGCACGAATTTGAAGCTAAATCATGTGTTTCGCATGGATTTGAGGGCAACTCGTTTGTTTCGCCTGCATTTGAAACTATATCACTTATATCGCAATTATCTGAAGATAAATCATCTGTTTCTCATGTATTTGAAGCCAAGCCTTCTACTGCGCATTGATTCGAAGCTAAACCATGTGAATCGCATGGATTTGAATCTAGGTCGTTGGTTTCGGATGCAGATGAAGCTATATCATGTATATCACAAGTATTTGATGCTAAACCATTTGTTTCGCTTTGATTTGAAGCTACGTTTTCTACTTCGCATTGATTTGATGTTAAATCATGTGTTTCGCTTGAATTTGAAGCTTCCTCGTTTGTTTCGCATGCTGTTGAAGATAAATCATGTATATCACAAGTATTTGAAGCTAAATCATTCGTATCGCATGGATCTGAAGCTAAGCATTCTACTTCGCATGAATTTGAAGCTAAATCATGTGTTTCGCACGGATTTGAAGCTAACTCGTCTGTTTCGCCTGCATTTAAAGGTACATCATTTATATCGCAATTATCTGAAGATAAATCATTTGTTTCTCATGTATTTGAAGTTAAGGCTTCCACTGCGCATTTATTTGAAGCTAAATCATGTGTTTCGCTTGAATTTGAAGATAACTCGTTTGTTTCTCATGCAGTTAAAGTTCAATCATGTATATCACAAGTAGCTGAAGCTAAACCATGTGTTTCGCATGGATTTGAAGCTAAATCATGCGTTTCGAATGGATTTGAAACTAACTCGATTGTTTCGCATGCACTTGATGCTATATCACTTATATTCGCAAGTATTTGAATCTCAATCATTCGTTTCGCATGGATTCGAAGACAAGCCTTCTACTTCGCATTGAATTGAAGCTAAGTCATGTGTTTCGCTTGGTTTTGAAGCCTACTCGCTGGTTCGCCAGCATTTGAAGCTAATTCATATATATCACAAGTATTTGAAGCTGAACCATTTGTTTTGCACGAATATTAAGCAAAACCATGTGTTTCGGACGTATTTGAAGCTGAATTATGTTTTTCGCTTGCATTTGAAGCTAATTCGTTTGTTTCGCATGCAGTTGAAGCTAAATCATGTAAATCACAAGTATTTGAAGCTAAACCATGTGTTTCGCATGAATTTGAAGCTAAATCGTGTGTTACGCATGCATTTGAAGCTATCTCGTTTGTATCGCCTGCCTTTGGAGCTAAATCATATATATCACAAGTATTTGAAGCTGTAGCATTTGTTTCGCATGAATATTAAGCTATACCATGTGTTTCGAATGAATTTGAAGCTAAATCATGTGTTTCGCATGTATTTGAAGCTATATCACATATGTTCGCAAGTAATTGAAGCAAAATCGTTCGTTTCGCATGGACTTGAAGCTAAGTCTTCTACTTCATATTGATTTGAATCTAAATCATGTGTATCGCTTGGATTTGAAGCTAACTCGCTTGTTTCACATGCAGTTGAAGCTAATTCATGTATATCACAAGTATTTGAATCTAAACAATTTGATTCGCATGGATTTGGAGCTAAGCCTTCTACTTCGCATTGATTTGAAGCTAAATCATGTGTTTCGGATGGATTTGAAGCTAACTCATTTGTTTCGCATGCTGTTGAAGCAAAATCAGGTTTATCACAAGTATTTGAAGCTAAACCATTTGTTTCGCATGGATTCGAAAATCAGTCTTCTATTTCGCAATGATTTGATGCTAAATCATGTGTTTCTCATGGATTTGAACCTAACTCGTTTGTTTCGCATGGATTTAAAGATAACTCGTTTGTTCCGTCTGCATTTGAAGCTGTTTCATTTATATCGCAATTATTTGAAGCTAAACCATTTGTTTCGAATGGATTTGAAAATGAGCCTTCTACTTCGCAATGATTTAAAGCTAAGTCATGTGTGTCGCATGGATTTGAAGCTAACTCGTTTGTTTCGCCTGCATTTGAAGGTACATCATTTATATCGCAAGCATTTGAATCTAATTCATTTTTGTCGCATGGATTTGAAGCTAAGCTTTCTACTTCGCATTGATTTGATGCTAAATCATGTGTTTCGCATGGATTTGAAGATAACTCGTTTGTTTCATCTGCATTTGAAGCTATTTCATTTATATCGCAAGTATTTGAAGCTAAACCATTAGTTTCGAATGGATTTGAAGATGAGCGTTCTACTTCGCAATGATTTAAAGCTAAGTCATGTGAATCGCATGGATTTGAAGCTAACTCGTTTGTTTCGCCTGCATTTGAAGGTACATCATTGATATCGCAAGCATTTGAATCTAATTCATTTTTGTCGCATGGATTTGATGCTAAGCCTTCTACTTCGCATTGATTTGATGCTAAATCATGTGTTTCGCATGGATTTGAAGATAACTCGTTTGTTTCATCTGCATTTGAAGCTATTTCATTTATATCGCAAGTATTTGAAGCTAAACCATTAGTTTCGAATGGATTTGAAGATGAGCGTTCTACTTCGCAATGATTTAAAGCTAAGTCATGTGAATCGCATGGATTTGAAGCTAACTCGTTTGTTTCGCCTGCATTTGAAGGTACATCATTGATATCGCAAGCATTTGAATCTAATTCATTTTTGTCGCATGGATTTGATGCTAAGCCTTCTACTTCGCATTGATTTGATGCTAAATCATGTGTTTCGCATGGATTTGAAGCTAACTCGTTTGTTTCGCCTGCGTTTCAAGCTATATAACTTATGTCGCAATTATCTGAAGATAAATCACTTGTTTCTCACGTATTTGCATCTAATACTTCTACATGACATGGATTTGAAGCTAAGTCGTTAGTTTCGCCTGCATTTGAAGCTATATCACTTTTATTCGCAAGTATTTGAAACTAAGTTATTCGTTTCGTATGGATTTGAATCTAAGCCTTCAACTTCGCATTGATTTGAAGCTAAATCATGTGATTCGCTTGGATTTGAAGCAAACTCGTTTGTTTCGCATGCAGTTGAAGCTAAATCATGTTCATCAATAGTACTTGAAGCTAAAGCATTTGTTTCGCATTGATTTGAAGCTAAGCCTTCTACTTCGCATTGATTTGAAGTTAAATCATGTGTTTCTCTTGGATTTGAAGATAACTCGTTTGTTTCGCATGCAGCTGAAGCTAAATCATGTATATCACAAGTATTTGAAGCTATATCATTTGATTCGAATGGATTTGAAACCAAGCCTTCTACTTCGCATTAATTTGAAGCTAAATAATGTGTTTCGCTTGGATTTGAAGCTAACTCGTTTGTTTCGCATGCAGCTGAAGCTAAATCATGTATATCACAAGTATTTGAAGCTATACCATTTGATTCGAATGGATTTGAAACCAAGCCTTCTACTTCGCATTAATTTGAAGCTAAATAATGTGTTTCGCTTGGATTTGAAGCTAACTCGTTTGTTTCGCATGCAGTTGAAGCTAAATCATGTATATCACAAGTATTTGAAGCGAAACCATTTGATTCACATGGATTTGGAGCTAAGCATTCCACTTCGCATTGATTTGAAACTAAATCATGTGTTTCGCTTGGATTTGATGTTAACTCGTTCGTTTTTCATGCAGTTGAAGCTAAATCATGTATATCACAAGTAATTGAAGCTAAACCATGTGTTTCGCACGAATTTGAAGCTAAATCATGTGTTTCGCATGGATTTGAGGGCAACTCGTTTGTTTCGCCTGCATTTGAAGCTATATCACTTATATCGCAATTATCTGAAGATAAATCATCTGTTTCTCATGTATTTGAAGCCAAGCCTTCTACTGCGCACTGATTCGAAGCTAAACCATGTGAATCGCATGGATTTGAATCTAGCTCGTTGGTTTCGGATGCAGATGAAGCTATATCATGTATATCACAAGTATTTGATGCTAAACCATTTGTTTCGCTTTGATTTGAAGCTACGTTTTCTACTTCGCATTGATTTGATGTTAAATCATGTGTTTCTCATGGATTTGAACCATGTCGAAGAATCATGTATATCACAAGTATTTGAAGCTAAACCATTCGTTTCGCATGGATATGAAGCTAAGCTTTCTACATCGCATTGTTTTGAAGCTAAATCATGTGTTTCGCTGGGATTTGAAGCTAACTCGTTTGTTTCGTCTGCATTTGAAGCAATTTCATTTATATCGCAAGTATTTGAATCTAAATCATGTGTTTCGCTCGGATTTGAAGCTAATGCTTCCACTTCGCATTGATTTAATGCTGAATCATGTGTTTCGAATGGAGTTGAAGCTAACTCGTTTGTTTCCCATGCAGTTGAAAGTAAATCATATATATCACAAGTATTTGAAGCTGTACCATTTGTTTCGCATGAATATTAAGCTATACCATGTGTTTCGAATGAATTTGAAGCTAAATCATGTGTTTCGCATGTATTTGAAGCTATATCACATATGTTCGCAAGTAATTGAAGCAAAATCGTTCGTTTCGCATGGACTTGAAGCTAAGTCTTCTACTTCATATTGATTTGAATCTAAATCATGTGTATCGCTTGGATTTGAAGCTAACTCGCTTGTTTCACATGCAGTTGAAGCTAATTCATGTATATCACAAGTATTTGAATCTAAACAATTTGATTCGCATGGATTTGGAGCTAAGCCTTCTACTTCGCATTGATTTGAAGCTAAATCATGTGTTTCGGATGGATTTGAAGCTAACTCGTTTGTTTCGCATGCTGTTGAAGCAAAATCAGGTTTATCACAAGTATTTGAAGCTAAACCATTTGTTTCGCATGGATTCGAAAATCAGTCTTCTATTTCGCAATGATTTGATGCTAAATCATGTGTTTCTCATGGATTTGAACCTAACTCGTTTGTTTCGCATGGATTTAAAGATAATTCGTTTGTTCCGTCTGCATTTGAAGCTGTTTCATTTATATCGCTATTATTTGAAGCTAAACCATTTGTTTCGAATGGATTTGAAAATGAGCCTTCTACTTCGCAATGATTTAAAGCTAAGTCATGTGTTTCGCTGGGATTTGAAGCTAACTCGTTTGTTTCGTCTGCATTTGAAGCAATTTCATTTATATCGCAAGTATTTGAATCTAAATCATGTGTTTCGCTCGGATTTGAAGCTAATGCTTCCACTTCGCATTGATTTAATGCTGAATCATGTGTTTCGAATGGAGTTGAAGCTAACTCGTTTGTTTCCCATGCAGTTGAAAGTAAATCATGTATATCACAAGTATTTGAAGCTGTACCATTTGTTTCGCATGAATATTAAGCTAAACCATGTGTTTCGAATGAATTTGTAGCTAAATCATGTGTTTCGCATTGATTTGAAGATAAATCATGTGTTTCGCTTGTATTTGAAGCTAACTCGATTGTTTCGCCTGCATTTGAAGCTATATCACTTATATTCGCAAGTATTTGAATCTCAATCATTCGTTTCGCATGGATTCGAAGACAAGCCTTCTACTTCGCATTGAATTGAAGCTAAGTCATGTGTTTCGCTTGGTTTTGAAGCCTACTCGCTGGTTCGCCAGCATTTGAAGCTAATTCATATATATCACAAGTATTTGAAGCTGAACCATTTGTTTTGCACGAATATTAAGCAAAACCATGTGTTTCGGACGTATTTGATGCTGAATTATGTTTTTCGCTTGCATTTGAAGCTAATTCGTTTGTTTCGCATGCAGTTGAAGCTAAATCATGTAAATCACAAGTATTTGAAGCTAAACCATGTGTTTCGCATGAATTTGAAGCTAAATCGTGTGTTACGCATGCATTTGAAGCTAACTCGTTTGTATCGCCTGCCTTTGGAGCTAAATCATATATATCACAAGTATTTGAAGCTGTACCATTTGTTTCGCATGAATATTAAGCTATACCATGTGTTTCGAATGAATTTGAAGCTAAATCATGTGTTTCGCATGTATTTGAAGCTATATCACATATGTTCGCAAGTAATTGAAGCAAAATCGTTCGTTTCGCATGGACTTGAAGCTAAGTCTTCTACTTCATATTGATTTGAATCTAAATCATGTGTATCGCTTGGATTTGAAGCTAACTCGCTTGTTTCACATGCAGTTGAAGCTAATTCATGTATATCACAAGTATTTGAATCTAAACAATTTGATTCGCATGGATTTGGAGCTAAGCCTTCTACTTCGCATTGATTTGAAGCTAAATCATGTGTTTCGGATGGATTTGAAGCTAACTCGTTTGTTTCGCATGCTGTTGAAGCAAAATCAGGTTTATCACAAGTATTTGAAGCTAAACCATTTGTTTCGCATGGATTCGAAAATCAGTCTTCTATTTCGCAATGATTTGATGCTAAATCATGTGTTTCTCATGGATTTGAACCTAACTCGTTTGTTTCGCATGGATTTAAAGATAATTCGTTTGTTCCGTCTGCATTTGAAGCTGTTTCATTTATATCGCTATTATTTGAAGCTAAACCATTTGTTTCGAATGGATTTGAAAATGAGCCTTCTACTTCGCAATGATTTAAAGCTAAGTCATGTGTGTCGCATGGATTTGAAGCTAACTCGTTTGTTTCGCCTGCATTTGAAGGTACATCATTTATATCGCAAGCATTTGAATCTAATTCATTTTTGTCGCATGGATTTGAAGCTAAGCTTTCTACTTCGCATTGATTTGATGCTAAATCATGTGTTTCGCATGGATTTGAAGATAACTCGTTTGTTTCATCTGCATTTGAAGCTATTTCATTTATATCGCAAGTATTTGAAGCTAAACCATTAGTTTCGAATGGATTTGAAGATGAGCGTTCTACTTCGCAATGATTTAAAGCTAAGTCATGTGAATCGCATGGATTTGAAGCTAACTCGTTTGTTTCGCCTGCATTTGAAGGTACATCATTGATATCGCAAGCATTTGAATCTAATTCATTTTTGTCGCATGGATTTGATGCTAAGCCTTCTACTTCGCATTGATTTGATGCTAAATCATGTGTTTCGCATGGATTTGAAGCTAACTCGTTTGTTTCGCCTGCGTTTCAAGCTATATCACTTATATCGCAATTATCTTAAGACAAATCATTTGTTACTCAAGTATTTGAAGTCAGGCCTTCTACGTCTCATTAATTGAAGCTGAATCATGTGATTCGCATGGATTTGAAGCTAAGTAGTTTGATTCGCCTACATTTGAAGCTAAATCATGTATATCACAAGTAGTTGAAGATAAACCAGTTGTTTCGCATGGATTTGAAGATAAACCTTCTACTTCGCATTCATTTGAAGCTAACTCGATTGTTTCACCGGCATTTGAAGCTATATAACTTATGTCGCAATTATCTGAAGATAAATCACTTGTTTCTCACGTATTTGCATCTAATACTTCTACATGACATGGTTTTGAAGCTAAGTCGTTAGTTTCGCCTGCATTTGAAGCTATATCACTTTTATTCGCAAGTATTTGAAACTAAGTTATTCGTTTCGTATGGATTTGAATCTAAGCCTTCAACTTCGCATTGATTTGAAGCTAAATCATGTGATTCGCTTGGATTTGAAGCAAACTCGTTTGTTTCGCATGCAGTTGAAGCTAAATCATGTTCATCAATAGTACTTGAAGCTAAAGCATTTGTTTCGCATTGATTTGAAGCTAAGCCTTCTACTTCGCATTGATTTGAAGTTAAATCATGTGTTTCTCTTGGATTTGAAGATAACTCGTTTGTTTCGCATGCAGTTGAAGCTAAATCATGTTCATTAATAGTACTTGAAGCTAAAGCATTTGTTTCGCATTGATTTGAAGCTAAGCCTTCTATTTCGCATTGATTTGAAGTTAAATCATGTGTTTCTCTAGGATTTGAAGATAACTCGTTTGTTTCGCATGCAGTTGAAGCTAAATCATGTTTATCAAAAGTATTTGAAGTTAAAGCATTTGTTTCGCAAGAATATGAAGCTATGAACCTCAACCATGTGATTCGCATGAATTTGAAGCTAACTCGTTTGTTTCGCATGCAGTTGAAGCTAAATCATGTATATCACAAGTGTTTGAAGCTAAACCATTTGTTTTGCAAGGATTCGAAGATAAGCCTTCTACTTCACATTGATTTAAAGCTAAATCATTTATATCGCAAGTATTTGAAGTTAAATCACTTGTTTCGCATGGATTTGAAGATAAGCCTTCTACTTCGCATTGATTTGATGCTAAATTATGTGTTTGGCACGGATTTGAAGCTAACTCGTTTGTTTCGCATGCAGTTGAAGCTAAATCATGTAAATCACAAGTATTTGAAGCTAAACCATGGGTTTCGCATGGATTTGAAGCTAACTCGTTTTTTTCGCCTGCAGTTGAAGATAAATCATGTATACAACAAGTATCTGAAGTTAAACCATTTGTTTCGCATGGATTCGGAGATCACCCTTCTACTTTGCATTGATTTGACGCTAAAACATATGTTTCGCTTGGGTTTGAAGCTAGCTCGTTTGTTTCGCATGCAGTTGAATGTAAATCATGTATATCACAAGTATTTGAAGCTAAATCATTTGATTCGCATGGATTAGAAACTGTGCCTTCTACTTCGCATTGATTTGAAACTGAATCATGTGTTTCGCTTGGATTTGAAGCTAACTCGTTTGTTTCGCATGCAGTTGAAGATAAATCATGTATATCACAAGCATTTGAAGCTAAACCATACCTTTCGCATGGATTTGAAACTAAGCATTCTACTTCGCATTGATTTGAAGCTAAATCATGTGTTTTGCTTGGATTTGAAGCTAAATCGTTTGCATCGCATGCAGTTGAAGCTAAATCATGTATATCACAAGTATTTGATGCTGTACCATTTGTTTCGCATGAATATTAAGCTAAACCATGTTTTTCGAATGAATTTGTAGCTAAAACATGTGTTTCGCATGGATTTGAAGCTAACTCGTTTGTTTCGCCTGCACTTGAATCTATATCACTTATGTTCGCAAGTGTTTGAATCCAAATCATTCGTTTTGCATGGATTTAAAGCTAAGCCGTCTACTTCGCATTGATTTGAAGCTACATCATGTGATTCGCATGGATTTGAAGCTAACTCGTTTGTTTCGCCTGCATTTGAAGCTATATCACTTATGTTCGCAAGTATTTGAAGCTAAACCATTTGTTTCTCATGGATTTGAAGCTAAGCCTTCTACTTCTCATTGATTTGTATCTAAATCATGTGCTCCGCATGGATTTCAAGATAACTCGTTTGTTTCACATGCAGTTGTAGCTAAATCATGTATATCACAAGTATTTGAAGCTAAACCATTCGTGTCGAATGAATTTGAAGCTAAGCCTTCTACTTCGCATTGTTTTGAAGCTAAATCAAGTGTTTCGCTTGGATTTGTAGTTAACTCGTTAGTTTCGCATGCTGTTGAAGCTAAGTCATGTATAAAACAAGTATTCGAAGCAAAACTAGTCGTTTCGCAGGGATTTCAATCAAAGCCTTCTACTTCGCATTGATCTGAAGCTGAATAATGTGTTTCGCTTGGATTTGAAAATAACTCGTTTGTTTGGCATGCAGTTGAAGCTGTATCACTTATATTCGCAAGTATTTGTAGCTATATCTCTTATATTCGCAAGCATTGAAAGCCAAATCATTCGTTTTGCATGGATTTGAAGATTAGCCTTCTACTTCGCATTGATTTGAAGTTCAATCATGTGTTTCCCTTGTGAAGATAAATCTATTGTTTCACATGCAGTTGAAGCTAAATCATGTATATCACAAGTATTTGAAGCTAAATCAATTGATTCGCATGGATTAGAAACTATGCCTTCTACTTCGCATTGATTTGAAACTGAATCATGTGTTTCGCTTGGATTTGAAGCTAACTCGTTCGTTTCGCATGCAGTTGAAGCTAAATCATGTATATCACAAGCATTTGAAGCTAAACCATACCTTTCGCATGGATTTGAAACTAAGCATTCTACTTCGCATTGATTTGAAGCTAAATCATGTGTTTCGCATTGATTTGAAGCTGAATCATGTGTTTCGCTTGAATTTGAAGTTAACACGTTTGTTTCGCATGCAGTTGAAGCTAAATCAGGTATATCGTAGGTATTTGAAGCTAAACCATTTGATTCGCATGGATTTGAAGCTAAGCCTTCTACTGCACATTGATTTGAAGCTGAATCATGTGTTTCGCATGGATTTGAAACTAACTCGTTTGTTTCGCCTGCATTTAAAATAAACATCACTCATATTCGCAAGCATTTGAAGATCAATCATTCGTTTCGCATGGATTTGAAACTAAGCATTCTACTTCGCATTGATTTGAAGCTAAATCATGTGTTTCGCATTGATTTGAAGCTGATTCATGTGTTTCGCTTGAATTTGAAGTTAACACGTTTGTTTCGCATGCAGTTGAAGCTAAATCGTGTATATCGTAGGTATTTGAAGCTAAACCATTTGATTCGCATGGATTTGAAGCTAAGCCTTCTACTGCACATTGATTTGAAGCTGAATCATGTGTTTCGCATGGATTTGAAACTAACTCGTTTGTTTCGCCTGCATTTTAAATAAACATCACTCATATTCGCAAGCATTTGAAGATCAATCATTCGTTTCGCATGGATTTGAAGCTAAGCCTTCGACTGCACATTGATTTGAAGCTGAATCATGTGTTTCGCATGGATTTGAAACTAACTCGTTTGTTTCGCCTGCATTTGAAATAAATATCACTCATACTCGCAAGCATTTGAAGATCAATCATTCGTTTCGCATGGATTTGAAGCTAAGCCTTCTACTTCGCTCTGATTTGAAGCTAAGTCATGTGTTTTGCTAGAATTTGAAGCTAACTCGTTTGTTTGGCATGCAGTTGAATCTAAATCATGTATATCACAAGTATTTGAAGCTAAACCATTTGTTTCGCATGGATTCGAAAGGTAAGACTTCGACTTCTCCTTGATTTGAAGCTAAATTATGTGTTTTGTATGGATTTGAAGCTAACTCGTTTGTTTCGCATGCAGTTGAAGCTAAATCATGTATATCACAAGTATTTGAAGCTGAACCATTTGTTTCGCATGGATTCGAAGATATGACTTCTACTGATCATTGATTTGAAGCTAAATTATGTGTTTCGCATGGATTTGAAGCTAACTCGTTTGTTTCGCATGCAGTTGAAGCTAAATAATGTATATCACAAGTATTTGAAGATAATCCATTTGTTTTGCACGGATTCGAAAATCAGCCTTCTACTTCGCATTGATTTGAAGGTAAATCATGTGTTTCGCTTGGGTTTGAAGCTAACTCGTTTCTTTCGTATGCAGTTGAAGCTAAATCATGTTTATCACAAGTATCCTAATCTAAACCATCTGGGTCGCAATAATATGAAGCTAGGAAGCTGAGCCGTGTGATTCGCACGGACTTGAAGCTAACTCGATTGTATCGCGTGCATTTGAAGCTATATCACTTATATCGCAATTATCTGAAGATAAATCATTTGTTTCTCATGTATTTGAAGCTAAGCGTTCTACTTCGCATTGATTTGAAACTAAATCATGTGTTTCGCTTGGATTTCAAGCTAACTCGTTTGTTTCGCCTGCAGCTGAAACTAAATCATGTATATCACAAGTATTTGAAGCTAAACCATTTGATTCGCATGGATTTTCAACTAAGCCTTCTGCTTCGCATTAATTTGAAGCTATGTCAAGTGTTTCGCTTGGATTTTAAGCTAACTCGTTTGTTTCGCATGCAGTTGTAGCTAAATCATGTATGACACAACTATTTGAGGCTAAACCATTTGATTCCCATGGATTTGAAGCTAACTCGAATATTTCGCCTGCATTTGAAGCTATATCACTTATATCGCAATTATCTGAATCTAAACCATCTGTTTCGCATGGATTTGAAGCTAAGGCTTCTACTTCGCATTGATTTGATGCTAAATCATGCGTTTCAAATGGATTTGAATCTAACTCGATTGTTTCGCGTGCATTTCAAGCTACATCACTTATATCGCCATTATCTGATAATAAATCATTTGATTCTCATGTATTTGAAGCTAAGCCTTCTACTTCTCATGATTTGAAGCTAAATCATGTATATCACAAGTATTTCAAGCTGAACCATTTGTTTCGCATGAATATTAAACTAAACCATGCGTTTCGCTTAAATTTGTACCTAAATCATGCGTTTCGCATTGACTTGAAGCAAACTCGTTTGGTTCGAATGCAGTTGAAGCTAACTCAAGTATATCACAAGTATTTGAAGCTAAACCATTTGATTCGCATGGATTTGAAGCTAAGCCTTCTAGTTCGCATTGATTTGAAGCTAAATCATGTGTTTCTCTAGGATTTGAAGCTAACTCGTTTGTTTGGCATGCAGTTGTAGCTAAATCATGTATATCACAAGTACTTGAAGCTAAACCATTGGATTCGCATGGATTTGAAGCTAAGCCTTCTACTGCACATTGATTTGAAGCTGAATCATGTTTTTCGCATGGATTTGAAACTAACTCGTTTCTTTGGCATGCAGTTGAAGCTAAGTCATGTATATCACAAGTATTTGAAGCTAAATCATTTGATTCGCATGGATTAGAAACTGTGCCTTCTACTTCGCATTGATTTGAAACTGAATCATGTGTTTCGCTTGGATTTGAAGCTAACTCGTTTGTTTCGCATGCAGTTGAAGATAAATCATGTATATCACAAGCATTTGAAGCTAAACCATACCTTTCGCATGGATTTGAAACTAAGCATTCTACTTCGCATTGATTTGAAGCTAAATCATGTGTTTTGCTTGGATTTGAAGCTAAATCGTTTGCATCGCATGCAGTTGAAGCTAAATCATGTATATCACAAGTATTTGATGCTGTACCATTTGTTTCGCATGAATATTAAGCTAAACCATGTTTTTCGAATGAATTTGTAGCTAAAACATGTGTTTCGCATGGATTTGAAGCTAACTCGTTTGTTTCGCCTGCACTTGAATCTATATCACTTATGTTCGCAAGTGTTTGAATCCAAATCATTCGTTTTGCATGGATTTAAAGCTAAGCCGTCTACTTCGCATTGATTTGAAGCTACATCATGTGATTCGCATGGATTTGAAGCTAACTCGTTTGTTTCGCCTGCATTTGAAGCTATATCACTTATGTTCGCAAGTATTTGAAGCTAAACCATTTGTTTCTCATGGATTTGAAGCTAAGCCTTCTACTTCTCATTGATTTGTATCTAAATCATGTGCTCCGCATGGATTTCAAGATAACTCGTTTGTTTCACATGCAGTTGTAGCTAAATCATGTATATCACAAGTATTTGAAGCTAAACCATTCGTGTCGAATGAATTTGAAGCTAAGCCTTCTACTTCGCATTGTTTTGAAGCTAAATCAAGTGTTTCGCTTGGATTTGTAGTTAACTCGTTAGTTTCGCATGCTGTTGAAGCTAAGTCATGTATAAAACAAGTATTCGAAGCAAAACTAGTCGTTTCGCAGGGATTTCAAGCAAAGCCTTCTACTTCGCATTGATCTGAAGCTGAATAATGTGTTTCGCTTGGATTTGAAAATAACTCGTTTGTTTGGCATGCAGTTGAAGCTGTATCACTTATATTCGCAAGTATTTGAAGCTATATCTCTTATATTCGCAAGCATTGAAAGCCAAATCATTCGTTTCGCATGGATTTGAAGATTAGCCTTCTACTTCGCATTGATTTGAAGTTAAATCATGTGTTTCCCTTGTGAAGATAAATCTATTGTTTCACATGCAGTTGAAGCTAAATCATGTATATCACAAGTATTTGAAGCTAAATCAATTGATTCGCATGGATTAGAAACTATGCCTTCTACTTCGCATTGATTTGAAACTGAATCATGTGTTTCGCTTGGATTTGAAGCTAACTCGTTCGTTTCGCATGCAGTTGAAGCTAAATCATGTATATCACAAGCATTTGAAGCTAAACCATACCTTTCGCATGGATTTGAAACTAAGCATTCTACTTCGCATTGATTTGAAGCTAAATCATGTGTTTCGCATTGATTTGAAGCTGAATCATGTGTTTCGCTTGAATTTGAAGTTAACACGTTTGTTTCGCATGCAGTTGAAGCTAAATAAGGTATATCGTAGGTATTTGAAGCTAAACCATTTGATTCGCATGGATTTGAAGCTAAGCCTTCTACTGCACATTGATTTGAAGCTGAATCATGTGTTTCGCATGGATTTGAAACTAACTCGTTTGTTTCGCCTGCATTTGAAATAAACATCACTCATATTCGCAAGCATTTGAAGATCAATCATTCGTTTCGCATGGATTTGAAACTAAGCATTCTACTTCGCATTGATTTGAAGCTAAATCATGTGTTTCGCATTGATTTGAAGCTGAATCATGTGTTTCGCTTGAATTTGAAGTTAACACGTTTGTTTCGCATGCAGTTGAAGCTAAATCATGTATATCGTAGGTATTTGAAGCTAAACCATTTGATTCGCATGGATTTGAAGCTAAGCCTTCTACTGCACATTGATTTGAAGCTGAATCATGTGTTTCGCATGGATTTGAAACTAACTCGTTTGTTTCGCCTGCATTTTAAATAAACATCACTCATATTCGCAAGCATTTGAAGATCAATCATTCGTTTCGCATGGATTTGAAGCTAAGCCTTCTACTGCACATTGATTTGAAGCTGAATCATGTGTTTCGCATGGATTTGAAACTAACTCGTTTGTTTCGCCTGCATTTGAAATAAATATCACTCATACTCGCAAGCATTTGAAGATCAATCATTCGTTTCGCATGGATTTGAAGCTAAGCCTTCTACTTCGCTCTGATTTGAAGCTAAGTCATGTGTTTTGCTAGAATTTGAAGCTAACTCGTTTGTTTGGCATGCAGTTGAATCTAAATCATGTATATCACAAGTATTTGAAGCTAAACCATTTCTTTCGCATGGATTCGAAAGGTAAGACTTCGACTTCTCCTTGATTTGAAGCTAAATTATGTGTTTTGTATGGATTTGAAGCTAACTCGTTTGTTTCGCATGCAGTTGAAGCTAAATCATGTATATCACAAGTATTTGAAGCTGAACCATTTGTTTCGCATGGATTCGAAGATATGACTTCTACTGATCATTGATTTGAAGCTAAATTATGTGTTTCGCATGGATTTGAAGCTAACTCGTTTGTTTCGCATGCAGTTGAAGCTAAATAATGTATATCACAAGTATTTGAAGATAATCCATTTGTTTTGCACGGATTCGAAAATCAGCCTTCTACTTCGCATTGATTTGAAGGTAAATCATGTGTTTCGCTTGGGTTTGAAGCTAACTCGTTTCTTTCGTATGCAGTTGAAGCTAAATCATGTTTATCACAAGTATCCTAATCTAAACCATCTGGGTCGCAATAATATGAAGCTAGGAAGCTGAGCCGTGTGATTCGCACGGACTTGAAGCTAACTCGATTGTATCGCGTGCATTTGAAGCTATATCACTTATATCGCAATTATCTGAAGATAAATCATTTGTTTCTCATGTATTTGAAGCTAAGCGTTCTACTTCGCATTGATTTGAAACTAAATCATGTGTTTCGCTTGGATTTCAAGCTAACTCGTTTGTTTCGCCTGCAGCTGAAACTAAATCATGTATATCACAAGTATTTGAAGCTAAACCATTTGATTCGCATGGATTTTCAACTAAGCCTTCTGCTTCGCATTAATTTGAAGCTATGTCAAGTGTTTCGCTTGGATTTTAAGCTAACTCGTTTGTTTCGCATGCAGTTGTAGCTAAATCATGTATGACACAACTATTTGAGGCTAAACCATTTGATTCCCATGGATTTGAAGCTAACTCGAATATTTCGCCTGCATTTGAAGCTATATCACTTATATCGCAATTATCTGAATCTAAACCATCTGTTTCGCATGGATTTGAAGCTAAGGCTTCTACTTCGCATTGATTTGATGCTAAATCATGCGTTTCAAATGGATTTGAATCTAACTCGATTGTTTCGCGTGCATTTCAAGCTACATCACTTATATCGCCATTATCTGATAATAAATCATTTGATTCTCATGTATTTGAAGCTAAGCCTTCTACTTCGCATGATTTGAAGCTAAATCATGTATATCACAAGTATTTCAAGCTGAACCATTTGTTTCGCATGAATATTAAACTAAACCATGCGTTTCGCTTAAATTTGTACCTAAATCATGCGTTTCGCATTGACTTGAAGCAAACTCGTTTGGTTCGAATGCAGTTGAAGCTAACACAAGTATATCACAAGTATTTGAAGCTAAACCATTTGATTCGCATGGATTTGAAGCTAAGCCATCTAGTTCGCATTGATTTGAAGCTAAATCATGTGTTTCTCTTGGATTTGAAGCTAGCTCGTTCGTTTCGCATGCAGTTGAAGCTAAATCTTGTATATCACAAGTATTTGAAGCTGAACCATTTGTTTCGCATGAATATTAAGCTAAACCATGTGTTTCGCTAGAATTTGATGCTGAATCATGTGTTTCTCTAGGATTTGAAGCTGACTCGTTTGTTTGGCATGCAGTTGTAGCTAAATCATGTATATCACAAGTACTTGAAGCTAAACCATTGGATTCGCATGGATTTGAAGCTAAGCCTTCTACTGCACATTGATTTGAAGCTGAATCATGTTTTTCGCATGGATTTGAAACTAACTCGTTTCTTTGGCATGCAGTTGAAGCTAAGTCATGTATATCACAAGTATTTGAAGCTAAATCATTTGATTCGCATGGATTAGAAACTGTGCCTTCTACTTCGCATTGATTTGAAACTGAATCATGTGTTTCGCTTGGATTTGAAGCTAACTCGTTTGTTTCGCATGCAGTTGAAGATAAATCATGTATATCACAAGCATTTGAAGCTAAACCATACCTTTCGCATGGATTTGAAACTAAGCATTCTACTTCGCATTGATTTGAAGCTAAATCATGTGTTTTGCTTGGATTTGAAGCTAAATCGTTTGTTTCGCATGCTGTTGAAGCTAAATCATGTATATCACACGTATTTGAAGCTAAACCATTTGTTTTGCATGGATTTGAAGCTAAGCCATCAACTTCGCATTGATTTGAATCTAAATCATGTGATTCGCTTGGATTTGATGCTAACTCGTTTGTTCCGCATGCAGTTGAAGCTAAATCATGTATATCAAAAGTATTTGAAGCTAAACCATTTGATTCCCATGGATTTGAAACTAAGCCTTCTACATCGCATTGATTTGAAGTTAAATCATATGTTTCGCATGGGTTTGAAGCTAACTCGTTTGTTTCGTAAGCACTTGAATCTAAATCATGTATATAACAAGGTTTTGAAGCTAAACCATTTGTGTCGCATGGATTTTAAACTAAGCCTTCTACTTCGCATTAATTTGAAGCTAAGTCATGTGTTTTGCTTGGATTTGAAGCTAACTCGTTTGATTCGCCTGCATTTGACGACAAATCATGTATATCACAAGTTTCTGAATCTAAACCATCTGTTTCGCATGGATTTGAAGCTAAGGCTTATACTTCGCATTGATTTGATGCTAAATCATGCATTTCAATTGGATTTGAATCTAACTCGATTGTTTCGCGTGCATTTCAAGCTATATCACTTATATCGCCATTATCTGATAATAAATCATTTGATTCTCATGTATTTGAAGCTAAGCCTTCTACTTCGCATGATTTGAAGCTAAATCATGTATATCACAAGTATTTGAAGCTGAACCATTTGTTTCGCATGAATATTAAGCTAAACCATGTGTTTCGCGTGAATATTAAACTAAACCAGGCGTTTCGCTTAAATTTGTACCTAAATCATACGTTTCGCATTGACTTGAAGCAAACTCGTTTGGTTCGAATGCAGTAGAAGCTAACTCAAGTATATCACAAGTATTTGAAGCTAAACCACTTGATTCGCATGGATTTGAAGCTAAGCCTTCTAGTTCGCATTGATTTGAAGCTAAATCATGTGTTTCTCTTGGATTTGAAGCTAGCTCGTTCGTTTCGCATGCAGTTGAAGCTAAATCTTGTATATCACAAGTATTTGAAGCTGAACCATTTGTTTCGCATGAATATTAAGCTAAACCATGTGTTTCGCTTGAATTTGATGCTGAATCATGTGTTTCTCTAGGATTTGAAGCTAACTCGTTTGTTTGGCATGCATTTGAAGCTAAATCATGTATATTGCAAGTATTTGAAGCTAAACCATTTGATTCCCATAGATTTGAAGCTAAGACTTCTACTTCGCATTGATATGGATCTACACCATATGTTTCGCATGGATTTAAAGCTAACACGTTTTTTTCGCCTGCATTTGAATCTAAATCATGTATGTTACAAATATTTGAAGTTAAACCATTTGTTTCGCTTCGATTTGAAGCTAAGCCTTCTGGTTCGCATTGATATGGACCTAAATCATATGTTTCCCATGGATTTAAAGCTAACTCGAATGTTTCGCCTGCATTTGAAGCTATATCACTTATATCGCAATTATCTGAAGATAAATCATTTGTTTCTCATGTATTTGAAGCTAAGCGTTCTACTTCGCATTGATTTGAAACTAAATCATGTGTTTCGCTTGGATTTGAAGCTAACTCGTTTGTTTCGCCTGCAGCTGAAACTAAATCATGTATATCAAAAGTATTTGAAGCTAAACCATTTGATTCGCATGGATTTTAAACTAAGCCTTCTACTTCGCATTAATTTGAAGCTAAGTCATGTGTTTTGCTTGGATTTGAAGCTAACTCGTTTGTTTCGCCTGCATTTGACGACAAATCATGTATATCACAAGTATCTGAATCTAAACCATCTGTTTCGCATGGATTTGAAGCTAAGGCTTCTACTTCGCATTGATTTGATGCTAAATCATGCATTTCAATTGGATTTGTATCTAACTCGATTGTTTCGCGTGCATTTCAAGCTATATCACTTATATCGCCATTATCTGATAATAAATCATTTGATTCTCATGTATTTGAAGCTAAGCCTTCTACTTCGCATGATTTGAAGCTAAATCATGTATATCACAAGTATTTGAAGCTGAACCATTTGTTTCGCATGAATATTAAGCTAAACCATGTGTTTCGCGTGAATATTAAACTAAACCATGCGTTTCGCTTAAATTTGTACCTAAATCATACGTTTCGCATTGACTTGAAGCAAACTCGTTTGGTTCGAATGCAGTTGAAGCTAACTCAAGTATATCACAAGTATTTGAAGCTAAACCACTTGATTCGCATGGATTTGAAGCTAAGCCTTCTAGTTCGCATTGATTTGAAGCTAAATCATGTGTTTCTCTTGGATTTGAAGCTAGCTCGTTCGTTTCGCATGCAGTTGAAGCTAAATCTTGTATATCACAAGTATTTGAAGCTGAACCATTTGTTTCGCATGAATATTAAGCTATACCATGTGTTTCGCTTGAATTTGATGCTGAATCATGTGTTTCTCTAGGATTTGAAGCTAACTCGTTTGTTTGGCATGCATTTGAAGCTAAATCATGTATATTGCAAGTATTTGAAGCTCAACCATTTGATTCGCATGAATATTAAGCTAAACCATATGTTTCGCATGAGTATTAAGCTAAACGATTTGTATCGCTTGAATTTGATGCTAAATCATGTGTTTCTCTAGGATTTGAAGCTAACTCGTTGGTTTCGCCTGCATTTCAAACTATATCACTCATATTCCCAAGCATTTGAAGCCCAATCATTCGTTTCGCATGGATTTGAAGCTAACCCTCCTACTTCGCACTGATTTGAAGCTAAATCATATGTTTCGCTAGGATTTGAAGCTAACTCGTTTGTTTGGCATGCAGTTGTAGCTAAATAATGTATATCACAAGTACTTGAAGCTAAACCATTAGATTCGCATGGATTTGAAGCTAAGCCTTCTACTGCACATTGATTTGAAGCTGAATCATGTTTTTCGCATGGATTTGAAACTGACTCGTTTGTTTGGCATGCAGTTGAAGCTAAGTCATGTATATCACAAGTATTTGAAGCTAAATCATTTGATTCGCATGGATTAGAAACTATGCCTTCTACTTCGCATTGATTTGAAACTGAATCATGTGTTTCGCTTGGATTTGAAGCTAACTCGTTTGGTTCGCATGCAGTTGAAGATAAATCATGTATATCACAAGCATTTGAAGCTAAACCATACCTTTCGCATGGATTTGAAACTAAGCATTCTACTTCGCATTGATTTGAAGCTGAATTATGTGTTTCGCATGGATTTGAAGCTAACTCGTTGGTTTCGCCTGCATTTGAAACTATATCACTCATATTCGCAAGCATTTGAAGCCCAATCATTCGTTTCGCATGGATTTGAAGCTAAGCCTTCTACTTCGCACTGATTTGAAGCTAAATCATGTGTTTCGCTAGGATTTGAAGCTAACACGTTTGTTTTGCATGCAGATGAAGCTAAATCATGTATATCACAAGTATTTGAAGATAAATCATTTGATTCGCATGGATTAGAATCTATGTCTTCTTGTTCGCATTGATATGTAGCTAAATCATGTGTTTCGCTTGGATTTGAAGCTAACTCGTTTGATTCGCCTGCATTTGAAGCTAAATCATGTATATTGCAAGTATTTGAAGCTCAACCATTTGATTCGCATGAATATTAAGCTAAACCATATGTTTCGCATGAGTATTAAGCTAAACCATTTGTATCGCTTGAATTTGATGCTATATCATGTGTTTCTCTAGGATTTGAAGCTAATTCGTTTGTTTGGCATGCAGTTGAATCTAAATCATGTATATCACAAGTATTTGAAGCTAAACCATTTGTTTCGCATGGATTCGAAAGATAAGACTTCTACTTCTCCTTGATTTGAAGCTAAATTATGTGTTTTGTATGGATTTGAAGCTAACTCGTTTGTTTCGCATGCAGTTGAATCTAAATCATGTATATCACAAGTATTTCAAGCTAAAACATTTGATTCGCATGGATTAGTAACTATGCCTTCTACTTCGCATTGATTTGAAGCTGAATCATGTGTTTCGCTTGAATTTGAAGTTAACACGTTTGTTTCGCATGCAGTTGAAGCTAAATCATGTATATCGTAGGTATTTGAAGCTAAACTATTTGATACGCATGGATTTGAAGCTAAGCCTTCTACTGCACATTGATTTGAAGCTGAATCATGTGTTTCGCATGGATTTGAGACTAACTCGTTTGTTTCGCCTGCATTTGAAATAAATATCACTCATATTCGCAAGCATTTGAAGATCAATCATTCGTTTCGCATGGATTTGAAGCTAAGCCTTCTACTTCGCATTTATTTGAAGCTAAATCATTTGTTTCGCGTTGATTTGAATCTAAGTCTTCTACTTCGCATTGATTTGAAGTTAAATCATATGTTTCGCATGGATTTGAAGATAACTCGTTTGTTTCGCATGCTGTTGAATCTAAATCATGTATATCACAAGTATTTCAAGCTAAAGCATTTGTTTGGCATTGATTCGAAGATAACCATCCTACTTCGCATTGATTTGAAGCCAAATCATGTGTTTCGCATGCAAGTGAAGCTAACTCGTTTGTTCCGCTTGCAGTTGAAGCTAAATCATGTATATCACAAGTATTTGAAGCTGAACCATTTGTTTCGCATGAATTCGAAGATAAGACTTCTACTGATCATTGATTTGAAGCTAAATTATGTGTTTCGCATGGATTTGAAGCTAACTCGTTTGTTTCGCATGCCGTTGAATCTAAATCATGTATACCACAAGTATTTCAAGCTAAAGCATTTGTTTGGCATTGATTCGAAGATAACCATCCTACTTCGCATTGATTTGAAGCCAAATCATGTGTTTCGCATGGATTTGAAACTAACTCGTTTGTTCCGCATGCAGTTGAAGCTAAATCATGTATATCAAAAGTATTTGAAGCTAAACCATTTGATTCCCATGGATTTGAAACTAAGCCTTCTACTTCGCATTGATTTGAAGTTAAATCATATGTTTCGCATGGGTTTGAACCTAACTCGTTTGTTTCGTAATCACTTGAATCTAAAGTATTTGAAGCTAAAACATTTGTGTCGTACCACTTGTGTGTTCCGCATGCAGTTAAAGCTAAATCATGCATATCACAAGTATTTGAAGCTGAACCATTTGATTCTCATGAATATTAATCTAAACCATGTGTTTCGCATGAATATTAAGCTAAACCATGTGTATCGCATGAATTTGAAGCTAAATGATTTGTTTCACATGGATTTGAAACAAACTCGTTTGTTTCGTATGCATTTGAAGCTGTATCACTTATAATCGCAAGTATTTGAAGGTCAATCATTCGTTTCGCATGGATTTGAAGCTATTGCTTCTACTTCGCATTGGTTTGACCCTGAATCATGTGTTTCGCTTGGATTTGAAGTTCACTCGTTTGTTTCGCCTGCATTTGAAGCTATATCACTTATATCGCAAGTATATGAATCTAAATAATCTGTGTTGCATGGATTTGATGCTAATCCTTTTACTTCGCATTGATTTGAAGCTGAATCATGTGTTTCGCATGGATTAGAAGATAATTCGCTTGTTTAGCATGCAGTTAAAGCTTAATCATGTATATCACAAGTATATGAAGCTAAAACATTTGTGTCGCACCACTTGTGTGTTCCGCATGCAGTTAAAGCTAAATCATGCATATCACAAGTATTTGAAGCTGAACCATTTGATTCTCCTGAATATTAATCTAAACCATGTGTTTCGCATGAATATTAAGCTAAACCATGTGTATCGCATGAATTTGAAGCTAAATGATTTGTTTCACATGGATTTGAAACAAACTCGTCTGTTTCGTATGCATTTGAAGCTGTATCACTTATAATCGCAAGTATTTGAAGGTCAATCATTCGTTTCGCATGGATTTGAAGCTAATGCTTCTACTTCGCATTGATTTGACCCTGAATCATGTGTTTCGCTTGGATTTGAAGTTCACTCGTTTGTTTCGCCTGCATTTGAAGCTATATCACTTATATCGCAAGTATATGAATCTAAATAATCTGTGTTGCATGGATTTGATGCTAATCCTTTTACTTCGCATTGATTTGAAGCTGAATCATGTGTTTCGCATGGGTTTGAAGCTAACTCGTTTGTTTCGTAAGCACTTGAATCTAAATCATGTATATAACAAGGTTTTGAAGCTAAACCATTTGTGTCGCATGGATTCGAAGATCAGCCTTCTATTTCGCATTAATTTGAAGCTGAATCATTTCTTTCGCTTGAATTTGAAGCTCACACGTTTGTTACGCCTGCATTTGAAGCTATATCACTCATATTCGCAATCATTTGAAGTTCAATCATACGTTTCGTATGGATTTGAAGCTAAGCTTTCTACTTCGCATTGATTTCAAACTGAATCGTGTGTTTCGCTTGAATTTGAAGTTAACACGTTTGTTTCGCATGCGGTTGAAGCTAAATCATGTATATCACAAGTATTTGAAGCTGAACCATTTGTTTCGCATTCATGTGAAGCTAAGCCTTCTACTTCGCATTGATTTGAAGGTAAATCATGTGTTTCGCATGGATTTGAAACTAACTCGTTTGTTTCGCATGCAGTTGAAGCTGAATCATGTTTATCACAAGTATCTGAATCTAAACAATCTGTTTCGCATGAATATTAAGATAAACCATGTGTTTCGCATGAATTTGAAGATAAATCATGTGGTTCGCATGGATGTGAAGCTAACTCGTTTGTTTCGCATGCATTTGAAACTATAACACTTCTATTCGCTAGTATTTGAAACTTAATCATTCCCATCGCATGTATTTGAAGCTAAGCCTACCACTACGCATTGATTTGAAACTAAATCATGTATTTCGCTTGGATTTGAATCTAACTCGATTGTTTTGCGGGCATTTGAAGCTATATCACATATATCGCAATTATCTGAAGATAAATCATTTGTTTCTCATGTATTTGAAGCTAAGCCTTATACTTCGCATTGAATTGAAGCTAAATCATGTATATCACAAGTATTTGAAGCTAAACCATTCGTTTCGCATGGATTTTAGGCTAAGCCTTCTACTTCGCATTGATTCGAAGCTAAATCATGTGTTTCGCTGGGATTTGAAACTGACTCGTTTGTATCGCTTGCAGTTGAAGCTAATTCATGTTTATCACAAGTATCTGAATCTAAACCATCTGTTTCGCAAGAATATGAAGCTATGAAGCTAAACCATGTGATTGTCATGAATTTGAAGCTAAATCATGTGTTTGGCATGGATGTGAAGCTAACTCGTTCGTTTCGGCTGCATTTAAAGCTAAATCATGTATATCACAAGTATTTGAAGCTAAAACATTTGTTTTGGATGGATTTGAAGATTAGCCTTCTACTTCGCATTGATTTGAAGATAAATCATGTGTTTCGCTTGGATTTGAAGCTAACTCGTTTGTTTCGCATGCAGTTGAAGCTATATCACTTATATCGCAAGTATATGAATCTAAATAATTTCGATCGCATGGATTTGATGCTAATCCTTCTACTTCGCATTGATTTGAAGCTTAATGATGTGTTTCGCATGGATTTGAAGATAACTCGTTTGTTTAGCATGCAGTTAAAGCTTAATCATGTATATCACAAGTATTTGAAGCTAAAACATTTGTGTCGTACCACTTGTGTGTTCCGCATGCAGTTAAAGCTAAATCATGCATATCACAAGTATTTGAAGCTGAACCATTTGATTCTCATGAATATTAATCTAAACCATGTGTTTCGCATGAATATTAAGCTAAACCATGTGTATCGCATGAATTTGAAGCTAAATGATTTGTTTCACATGGATTTGAAACAAACTCGTTTGTTTCGTATGCATTTGAAGCTGTATCACTTATAATCGCAAGTATTTGAAGGTCAATCATTCGTTTCGCATGGATTTGAAGCTATTGCTTCTACTTCGCATTGGTTTGACCCTGAATCATGTGTTTCGCTTGGATTTGAAGTTCACTCGTTTGTTTCGCCTGCATTTGAAGCTATATCACTTATATCGCAAGTATATGAATCTAAATAATCTGTGTTGCATGGATTTGATGCTAATCCTTTTACTTCGCATTGATTTGAAGCTAAATCATGTGTTTCGCTTGGATTTGAAGCTAACTCGTTTGTTTCGATGCAGTTGAAGCTAAATCATGTATATCACAAGTATTTGTAACTAAACCATTTGTTTAGCATGGATTTGAAGCTTAGCCTTCTACATCGGATTAATTTGAAGCTAAATCATGAGTTACGCATGCATTTGAAGCTAACTCGTTTGCTTCACATGCAGTTGACGCAAAATCATGTTTATCACAAGTATCTGAATCTAAACCATCTGTTTCGTATGAATATTAAGCTAAACCGTGTCTTTCGCATGAATTTGAAGATAAATCATGTGAATCGCATGGATGTGAACCTAACTCGTTTGTTTCGCCTGCATTTGAAGCTAAATCATGTATATCACAAGTATTTGAAGCTAAACCATTTGTTTCGCATGGATTTGAAGCTAAGCCTTCTACTTCGTAATGATTTGAAGCTAAATCATGTGTTATGCACGGATTTGTTGCTAACTCGTTTGTTTCGCATGCAGTTGAAGCTGAATCATGTATAAAACGAGTATTTGAAGCTAAACCATTTGTTTTGCATGGGTTTGAAGCTAATCTTTCTACATCGCATGAATTTGAAGCGGAATCATGTGTGTCGCTTGGATTTGTTGCTAACTCGTTCGTTTCGCCTGCTTATGAAACTAAATCATGTATATCACAAGTATTTGAAGCTGAACCACTTGTTTAGCATGGTATTGAAGATAAGCGTTCTACTTCGCATTGATTTGAATCTAACTCGATTGTATCGCCAGCCATTGAAACTATATCACTTATATCGCAGTTATCTGAAGATAAATCATTTGTTTCTCATGTATTTGCAGCTACGTCTTCTACTTCGCATTGATTTGAATCTAAATCATGTGTTTTGCTTGGATTTGAAGCTAACTCGTTTTTTTCGCATGCAGTTGAAGCTAAATCATATATATCACAAGTATTTGAAGCTAAACCATTTGTTTCGCATGGATTCGAAAATCAGCCTCCTATTTCGCATTGATTTGGAGCTAAATCATGTATTTCGCATGGATTTAATGCTAACACGTTTGTTTCGCATGCAGTTGAAGCTAAATCATGTATATCAAATGTATTTGAAGCGAAACCATTTGATTCGCATGGATTTGAAGCTAAGCCTTCTACTTCGCATGAATTTGAAGCTAAATCAAGTGTTTCGTTTGGATTTGAAGAAAACTCGTTTGTTTCGTATGCAGTTGAAGCTATATTACTTATGCTCGCAAGTATTTGAAGCTAAATCATTCGTTTCGCATGGAGTTGGAGCTAAGCCTTCCACTTCGCATTGACTTGAAGCTAAATCATGTGTTTCGCTTGGATTTGAAGCTAACTCGTTTGTTTCGATGCAGTTGAAGCTAAATCATGTATAACACAAGTATTTGAAGCTAAAGCATTTGATTCGCATGAATTTGAAGCTAAATCATGTGTTTCGCTTGTATTTGATGCTAACTCGTTTGTTTCGCATGCAGTTGAAGCTAAATCATGTTTACCACAAGTATCTGAATCTAAACCATCTGTTTCGCATGAATATTTAGCTAAACCATGTGTTTCGCATGAATTTGAAGCTAAATCACGTGTTTCGCTTGGATTTGAAGCTAACTCGTTTGTTTCGCCTGTAGTTGAATCTGAATCATGTATATCACAAGTATTTGAACCTAAACCATTTGTTCCTCATGTATTTGAAGCTATGCCTTCCAGTTCGCATTGATTTGAAGCTAAATCATGTGTTTTGCTTGTATTTGAAGCTAACTCGTTTGTTTCGCATGCAGTTGAAGCTAAATCATGTTTACCAGAAATATTTGAATCTAAACCATCTGTTTCGCATGAATATTAAGCCAAACCATGTGTTCCGCATTGATTTGAAGCTAAATCATGTGATTCGCATTGATTTGAAGGTAACTCCTTTGTTTCGCATGCAGTTGAAGCTAAATCATGTATATCGCAAGTATTTGAAGCTATATCATTTGTTTCGCATGGATTTGAAGCTAACTCGTTTGTTTCGCCTGCATTTGAAGCCATATCACCTATACTCGCAAGTATTTGAAGCTAACTCGTTTGTTTCGCATGCAGTTGAAGCTAAATCATGTATATCACAAGTATTTGAAGCTATACAATTCGTTTCGCATGGATTTGAAGCTATGCCTTCCAGTTCGCATTGATTTGAAGCTAAATCATGTGTTTTGCTTGTATTTGAAGCTAAGCCTTCTACTTCGCATGAATTTGAATCTAAATCATGTGTATCGCTTGGTTTTGAAGAATACTGGTTTGTTTCGCCTGCATTTGAAGCTAATTCATGTATATCACAAGTATTTGAAGCTGAACCATTTGTTTTGCATGAATATTAATCTGAACCATGTGTTTCGAAAGTATTTGAAGCTGAATTATGTGTCTCGCTTGCATTTGAAGCTAATTCGTTTCTTTCGCATGCAGTTGAAGATAAATCATGTAAATCACAAGTATTTGAAGCTAAACCATGTCTTTCGCATGGATTTGAAGCTAACTCGTTTTTTTCGCCTGCATTTGAAGATAAATCATGTATATCACAAGTATTTGAAGCTATACCCTTCGTTTCGCATGGATTTGAAGCTAAGCCTCCTACTTCGCATGAATTTGAATCTAAATTGTGTGTATCGCTTGGTTTTGAAGCCTACTGGTTTGTTTCGCCTGCATTGAAGCTAATTCATGTATATCACAAGTATTTGAAGCTGAACCATTTGTTTTGCATGAATATTAATCTGAACCATGTGTTTCGAACGTATTGGAAGCTGAATTATGCGTTTCGCTTGCATTTGAAGCTAATTCGTTTCTTTCGCATGCAGTTGAAGATAAATCATGTAAATCACAAGTATTTGAAGCTAAACCATGTGTTTCGCATGGATTTGAAGCTAACTCGGTTGTTTCGCCTGCATTCGAAGTTATATCACGTATAATCGCAAGTATTTGAAGCTCAGTCATGCGTTTCGCATGGATTTGAAGCTTAGCCTTCTACTTCGCAATGATTTGAAGCTAAATCATATGTTTCGCTTGGATTTGAAGCTAACTCGTTTGTTTCGCCTGCATTTGAAGCTAAGCCTTCTACTTCGCATTGATTTGAAGCTAAACCATTTGTTTCTCATGGATTTGAAGCTAAGCCTTCCACTTCGCATTGATTTGAAGCTAAGTCATGTGTTTCGCTTGGATTTGGAGCTAACTCGTTTGTTTCGCATGCATTTGAAGCTAAATCATGTATATCACAAGTATTTGAAGCAAAACCATTTGATTTGCATGGATTTGAAACAAAGCCTTCTACTTCGCATTGATTTGAATCTAAATCATGTGTTTCGATTTGGTTTGAAGATAACTCGTTTGATTCGCATGCAGTTGAAGCTATATCACTTATATTCGCAAGTATTTGAAGCTAAACTATTTGTTTTGCATGGATTTGAAGCTAAGCCTTCACCTTCGCATTGATTTGAAGAAAAATCATGTGTTTCGCTTTGGTTTGAAGATAACTCGTTTGTTTCGCCTGCATTTGAACCAATAGCACTTATATTCGCCAGTATTTGAAGATAAATAATTCGTTTCGCATGGATTTGAAGCTAAGCCTCCTACTTCGCCTGAATTTGAATCTAAATCATGTGTTTCGCTTGCATTTGAAGCTAATTCGTTTATTTCGCATGCAGTTGAAGCTAAATCATGTATATCACAAGTATTTGAAGCTAAACCGTTCGTTTCGCATGTATTTGAATCTAAGCCTCCTACGTCGCATGAATTTGAATCTAAATCATGTGTTTCGCTTGGATTTGAAGCTAACTTGTTTGTTTCGCATGCAGTTAAAGCTAAATCATGTATATCACAAGTATTTGAAGCTATACCGTTCGTTTCGCAAGGATTTGAAGCTAAGCCTTCTACTTTGTATGAATTTGAATCTAAATCATGTGTATCGCTTGGTTTTGAAGCCTACTGGTTTGTTTCGCCTGCATTTGAAGCTAATTCATGTATATCACAAGTATTTGAAGCTGAACCATTTGTTTTGCATGAATATTAATCTGAACCACGTGTTTCGAACGTATTTGAAGCAGAATTATGCGTTTCGCTTGCATTTGAAGCTAATTCGTTTCTTTCGCATGCAGTTGAAGATAAATCATGCAAATCACAAGTATTTGAAGCTAAACCATGTGTTTCGCATTGATTTGAAGATAAATCATGTGTTTCGCTTGGATTTGAAGCTAACACGGTTGTTTCGCATGCAGTTGAAGCTAAAACATGTACATCACAAGTATCTGAATCTAATGCATCTGTTTCGCAAGAATATGAAGCTATGAAGCTAATCCATGTGATTCGCATGAATTTGAAGCTAAATCATGTGTTTCGCATGGATTTGAAGCTATATCACATATATCGCAATTATCTGAAGATAAATCATTTGTTTCTCATGTATTTAAAGCTAAGCCTTCTACTTCGCATTGATTTCAAGCTAAATCATGTGTTTCGCATGGATTTGAAGCTAACTCGTTTGTTTCGCATGCAGTTGAAGCTAAATCATGTATATCACAAAGTATTTGAAGCTAAACCATTCGTTTCGCATGGATTTGAATCTAAGCCTCCTACTTCGCATGAATTTGAATCTAAATCATGTGTTTCGCTTGCATTTGAAGCTAATTCGTTTGTTTCGCATGCAGTTGAAGCTAAATTATGTATAAACAAGTATTTGAAGCTAAACCATTTGCATCGCAAGGATTTGAAGCTAAACCATGTTATTCGCAAGAATTTGAAGCTAAATCATGTGTTTCGCTTGGATTTGAAGCTAAATCGTTTGTTTCGCATGCAGTTTAAGCTATATCGCTTATATTCGCAAGTATTTGAAACCAAATCATTCGATTCTCATGAATTTGAAACTAGGGCTTCTACTTCGCATTGATTTCAAGCTAAATCATGTGTTTCGCTTCGATTTGAAGCTAACTCGTTTATTTCGCATGCAGTTGAAGCTAAATCATGTATATCACAAGTATTTGAAGCTAAACCGTTCGTTTCGCATGGATTTGAATCTAAGCCTCCTACGTCGCATGAATTTGAATCTAAATCATGTGTTTCGCTTGGATTTGAAGCTAACTTGTTTGTTTCGCATGCAGTTAAAGCTAAATCATGTATGTCACAAGTATTTGAAGCTATACTATTCGTTTCGCATGGATTTGAAGCTAAGCCTTCTACTTCGCATGAATTTGAATCTAAATCATGTGTATCGCTTGGTTTTGAAGCCTACTGGTTTGTTTCGCCTGCATTTGAAGCTAATTCATGTATATCACAAGTATTTGAAGCTGAACCATTTGTTTTGCATGAATATTAATCTGAACCATGTGTTTCGAACGTATTTGAAGCTGAATTATGCGTTTCGCTTGCATTTGAAGCTAATTCGTTTCTTTCGCATGCAGTTGAAGATAAATCATGTAAATCACAAGTATTTGAAGCTAAACCATGTGTTTCCATGGATTTGAAGCTAACTCGTTTTTTCGCCTGCATTTGAAGATAAATCGTGTATATCACAAGTATTTGAAGCTAAACCATTCGCTTCGCATGGATTTGAAGGAAAGCCTTCAACTTCGCATTGATTTGAAGATAAATCATGTGTTTCGCTTGGATTTGAAGCTAACACGGTTGTTTCGCATGCAGCTGATGCTAAAACATGTACATCACAAGTATCTGAATCTAAACCATCTGTTTCGCAAGAATGTGAAGCTATGAAACTAAACCATTTGTTTTGCATGAATATTAAGCTAAACCACGTGTTTCGAACGTATTTGAAGCTGAATTATGTGTTTCGCTTTGATTTAAAGCTAATTCCTTTTTTTCGCATGCAGTTGAAGCTAAATCATGTAAATCATATGTATTTGAAGCTAAACCATTCGTTTCGCATGGACTTGAATCTAAGCCTCCTACTTCGCATGAATTTGAATCTAAATCATGTGTTTCGCTTGCATTTGAAGCTAATTCGTTTGTTTCGCATGCAGTTGAAGCTATATCGCTTATATTCGCAAGTATTTGAAACCAAATCATTCGATTCGCATGAATTTGAAACTAGGGCTTCTACTTCGCATTGATTTCAAGCTAAATCATGTGTTTCGCTTGGATATGAATCTAACTCGTTTATTTCGCATGCAGTTGAAGCTAAATCATGTGTATCACAAGTATTGGAAGCTGAACCGTTCGTTTCGCATGGATTTGAATCTAAGCCTCCTACGTCGCATGAATTTGAATCTAAATCATGTGTTTCGCTTGGATTTGAAGCTAACTTGTTTGTTTCGCATGCAGTTAAAGCTAAATCATGTATGTCACAAGTATTTGAAGCTATACCATTCGTTTCGCATGGATTTGAAGCTAAGCCTTCTACTTCGCATGAATTTGAATCTAAATCATGTGTATCGCTTGGTTTTGAAGCCTACTGGTTTGTTTCGCCTGCATTTGAAGCTAATTCATGTATATCACAAGTATTTGAAGCTGAACCATTTGTTTTGCATGAATATTAATCTGAACCATGTGTTTCGAACGTATTTGAAGCTGAATTATGCGTTTCGCTTGCATTTGAAGCTAATTCGTTTCTTTCGCATGCAGTTGAAGATAAATCATGTAAATCACAAGTATTTGAAGCTAAACCATGTGTTTCGCATGGATTTGAAGCTAACTCGTTTTTTTTCGCCTGCATTTGAAGATAAATCGTGTATATCACAAGTATTTGAAGCTAAACCATTCGCTTCGCATGGATTTGAAGCAAAGCCTTCAACTTCGCATTGATTTGAAGATAAATCATGTGTTTCGCTTGGATTTGAAGCTAACACGGTTGTTTCGCATGCAGTTGAAGCTAAAACATGTACATCACAAGTATCTGAATCTAATCCATCTGTTTCGCAAGAATATGAAGCTATGAAGCTAATCCATGTGATTCGCATGAATTTGAAGCTAAATCATATGTGTCGCATGGATATGATGCTACGCCTTCTACTTCGCATTGATTTGAAGCTAAATCATGTGATTTGCATGGATTTGAAGCTAAGCCTTCTACTTCGCATTCATTTGAAACTAAATCAAGTGTTTCGCTTGGATTTGAAGTTAAGGCGTTTGTATCGCATGCAGTTGAAGCTAATTCTTGTTTATCACAAGTATCTGAATCTAAACCATCTGTTTCGCAAGAATGTGAAGCTATGAAACTAAACCATTTGTTTTGCATGAATATTAAGCTAAACCATGTGTTTCGAACGTATTTGAAGCTGATTTATGTGTTTCGCTTTGATTTAAAGCTAATTCGTTTTTTTCGCATGCAGTTGAAGCTAAATCATGTAAATCATAAGTATTTGAAGCTAAACCATGTGTTTCGCATGGATTTGAAGCTAACTCGTTTTTTTCGCCTGCATTTGAAGATAAATCATGTATATCACAAGTATCTGAAGTTAAACCATTTGTTTCGCATGGATTTGAAGCTAAGCCTTCTACTTCGCATTGATTTGAAGCTAAAGCATGTATTACGCTTGGATTTGAAGCTAACTCTCTTGTTTCGCCTGCATTTGAATCTATATCAGTTATATCGCAAGTATATGAAGCCAAATCATTTGTATCGCATGGATTTGATGCTAAGCCTTCTACTTCGCATTGATTTGAAGCTAAATCTTGTGTTTCTCTTGGATTTGAAGCTAACTCGTTTGTTTCGCATACAGCTCAAACTAAGTCATGTATATCACAAGTATTTAAAGCTAAACCATTTGTTTCGCATTGATTTGAAGCTAAGCCTTCAGCTTCGTATTGATTTGAAGCTAAATCATGTGTTTCGCTTGGATTTGAAGCTAACTCGTTTGTTTCGCATGCAGTTGAAGCTAAATCATGTATATCACAAGTATTTGAAGCTAAACCGTTCGTTTCGCATGGATTTGAATCTAAGCCACATACGTCGCATGGATTTGAATCTAAATCATGTGTTTCGCTTGGATTTGAAGCTAACTCGTTTGTTTCGCATGCAGTTAAAGCTAAATCATGTATATCACAAGTATTTGAAGCTAAACCATGTGTTTCGCATGGATTTGAAGCTAACTCGTTTTTTTCGCCTGCATTTGAAGATAAATCGTGTATATCACAAGTATTTGAAGCTAAACCATTCGCTTCGCATGGATTTGAAGCAAAGCCTTCAACTTCGCATTGATTTCAAGATAAATCATGTGTTTCGCTTGGATTTGAAGCTAACACGTTTGTTACGCATGCAGTTGAAGCTAAAACATGTACATCACAAGTATCTGAATCTAATCCATCTGTTTCGCAAGAATATGAAGCTATGAAGCTAATCCATGTGATTCGTATGAATTTGAAGCTAAACCGTTCGTTTCGCATGGATTTGAATCTAAGCCTCCTACGTCGCATGAATTTGAATCTAAATCATGTGTTTCGCTTGGATTTGAAGCTAACTCGTTTGTTTCGCATGCAGTTAAAGCTAAATCATGTATATCACAAGTATTTGAAGCTATACCATTCGTTTCGCATGGATTTGAAGCTAAGCCTCCTACTTCGCATGAATTTGAATCTAAATCATGTGTATCGCTTGGTTTTGAAGCCTACTGGTTTGTTTCGCCTGCATTTGAAGCTAATTCATGTATATCACAAGTATTTGAAGCTGAACCGTTTGTTTTGCATGAATATTAATCTGAACCATGTGTTTCGAACGTATATGAAGCCGAATTATGCGTTTCGCTTGCATTTGAAGCTAATTCGTTTCTTTCGCATGCAGTTGAAGATAAATCATGTAAATCACAAGTATTTGAAGCTAAACCATGTGTTTCGCATGGATTTGAAGCTAACTCGTTCTTTTTCGCCTGCATTTGAAGATAAATCGTGTATATCACAAGTATTTGAAGCTAAACCATTCGCTTCGCATGGATTTGAAGCAAAGCCATCAACTTCGCATTGATTTCAAGATAAATCATGTGTTTCGCTTGGATTTGAAGCTAACACGTTTGTTTCGCATGCAGTTGAAGCTAAAACATGTACATCACAAGTATTTGAATCTAATCCATTTGTTTCGCAAGAATATGAAGCTATGAAGCTAATCCATGTGATTCGCATGAATTTGAAGCTAAATCATGTGTTTCGCTTGGATTTTAAGCTAAATCGTTTGTTTAGACTGCATTTGACGATATATCGTGTATATCACATGGATCTGAATCTAAACCATCTGTTTCGCAAGAATGTGAAGCTATGAAACTAAACCATTTGTTTTGCATGAATATTAAGCTAAACCATGTGTTTCGAACGTATTTGAAGCTGATTTATGTGTTTCGCTTTGATTTAAAGCTAATTCGTTTCTTTCGCATGCAGTTGAAGATAAATCATGTAAATCACAAGTATTTGAAGCTAAACCATGTGTTTCGCATGGATTTGAAGCTAACTCGTTTTTTTCGCCTGCATTTGAAGATAAATCGTGTATATCACAAGTATTTGAAGCTAAACCATTCGCTTCGCATGGATTTGAAGCAAAGCCTTCAACTTCGCATTGATTTCAAGATAAATCATGTGTTTCGCTTGGATTTGAAGCTAACACGTTTGTTACGCATGCAGTTGAAGCTAAAACATGTACATCACAAGTATCTGAATCTAATCCATCTGTTTCGCAAGAATATGAAGCTATGAAGCTAATCCATGTGATTCGTATGAATTTGAAGCTAAACCGTTCGTTTCGCATGGATTTGAATCTAAGCCTCCTACGTCGCATGAATTTGAATCTAAATCATGTGTTTCGCTTGGATTTGAAGCTAACTCGTTTGTTTCGCATGCAGTTAAAGCTAAATCATGTATATCACAAGTATTTGAAGCTATACCATTCGTTTCGCATGGATTTGAAGCTAAGCCTCCTACTTCGCATGAATTTGAATCTAAATCATGTGTATCGCTTGGTTTTGAAGCCTACTGGTTTGTTTCGCCTGCATTTGAAGCTAATTCATGTATATCACAAGTATTTGAAGCTGAACCGTTTGTTTTGCATGAATATTAATCTGAACCATGTGTTTCGAACGTATCTGAAGCTGAATTATGCGTTTCGCTTGCATTTGAAGCTAATTCGTTTCTTTCGCATGCAGTTGAAGATAAATCATGTAAATCACAAGTATTTGAAGCTAAACCATGTGTTTCGCATGGATTTGAAGCTAACTCGTTCTTTTTCGCCTGCATTTGAAGATAAATCGTGTATATCACAAGTATTTGAAGCTAAACCATTCGCTTCGCATGGATTTGAAGCAAAGCCATCAACTTCGCATTGATTTCAAGATAAATCATGTGTTTCGCTTGGATTTGAAGCTAACACGTTTGTTTCGCATGCAGTTGAAGCTAAAACATGTACATCACAAGTATTTGAATCTAATCCATTTGTTTCGCAAGAATATGAAGCTATGAAGCTAATCCATGTGATTCGCATGAATTTGAAGCTAAATCATGTGTTTCGCTTGGATTTTAAGCTAAATCGTTTGTTTAGACTGCATTTGACGATATATCGTGTATATCACATGGATCTGAATCTAAACCATCTGTTTCGCAAGAATGTGAAGCTATGAAACTAAACCATTTGTTTTGCATGAATATTAAGCTAAACCATGTGTTTCGAACGTATTTGAAGCTGATTTATGTGTTTCGCTTTGATTTAAAGCTAATTCGTTTTTTTCGCATGCAGTTGAAGCTAAATCATGTAAATCATAAGTATTTGAAGCTAAACCATGTGTTTCGCATGGATTTGTAGCTAACTCGTTTTTTTCGCCTGCATTTGAAGATAAATCATGTATATCACAAGTATCTGAAGTTAAACCATTTGTTTCGCATGGATTTGAAGCTAAGCCTTCTACTTCGCATTGATTTGAAGTTAAATCATGCGTTTCTCTTGGTTTTGAAGCTAACTCGTTTGTATAGCATGCAGTTGGAGTTAAATCGTGTTTATCACAAATATCTGAATCTAAACCATTTGATTCGCATTGATTTGAAGCTAAACCTCCTACGTCGCATTGATTTGAAGCTAAATCATGTGTTTCGCATAGATGTAAAGATAACTCGTTTTTTCGTCTGCATTTGAATCTATTTCATTTATATCGCAAGTATTTGAATCTAAATCATGCGTTTCGCTTGGATTTGAAGCTAAGCCTTCTACTTCGTATTGATTTGTAGCTGAATCATGTCTTTCGCTTGGATTTGAAGCTACCTCGTTTGTTTCGCAAGCTGTTGAAGCTAAATCATGTATATCACATGTATTTGAATCTAAACGATTTGTTTCGCATGGATTCGAAGTTGAGCTTTCTACTTCGCATTGATTTGAAGCTAAATCATGTGTTATCATGGATTTGAAGCTAACTCGATTGTTTCGCGTGCATTTGAATCTATATCACTTATATCCCAATATCTGAAGATAAATCATTTGTTTCTCATGTATTTGTAGCTACGCCTTCTACGTCGCATTGATTTCAAGGTAAATCACGTGTTTCTCATGGATTTGAAGCAAACTCGTTTGATTCGCCTGCATTTGAAGCTATATCACTTATATCCCAATATCTGAAGATAAATCATTTGCTTCTCATGTATTTGTAGCTACGCCTTCTACGTCGCATTGATTTCAAGGTAAATCACGTGTTTCTCATGGATTTGAAGCAAACTCATTTGATTCGCCTGCATTTGAAGCTATATCACTTATATCGCAAGTATCTGATGCTGAATCATTTGTTTCTCATGTATTTGAAGCAAATACTTCTAGTTCGTATTGATGTGAAGCTAAATCATGCGTTTGTAATGGATTTGAATCTTACTCGATTGCTTCGCCTGCATTTGATGCTATATTACTTATATTCGCAAGTATTTGAAGCTAAATCATTTGTTTCGCACGAATTTGAAGCTAAATCTTCTACATCGCATTAATTTGTGTGTCGTTCCATTTCTTTCAATTGTTTCTTCTCAGCTTTCGCCTGGTTTATCGTTTTAGCCACTGCAGCAGCGCCGCCTGACAATGCCCCCAAAGCTCCTAAAGCAGGAAACAGCAGCGGTAGAATACCATCTCGTTTGGCAATTGGTTGAATTCTTCCAGTATTGTAGCTACTGTAGTTCTTCTTCTTCTTCCCCTTGACCGCTCGTCGACCTTTCTTCCTTATTTGACCCATACCTAATCTTGAGGGAATGTCTTTTACCAGTCTATAGCGGTATACGGAGCTGTTTCTTACCAGTCTGTAGCGGTATACAGAGCTGTTTATACCAGTCTGTAGCAGCATACAGAGCTGTTTCTTACCTGTCTGTAGCGGTATACAGAGCTGTTTCTTACCAGTCTGTAGCGGTATACAGAGCTGTTTATACCAGTCTGTAGCGGTATACAGAGCTGTTTATACCAGTCTGTAGCAGTATACAGAGCTGTTTCTTACCAGTCTGTAGCGGTATACAAAGCTGTTTCTTTCCAATCTGTAGCGGTATATGAAGCTGTTATGTCAAAGGTTTTTTGATTGATAATGAACAAAAAAACTGTACGTGCGTTAGTTACACGGAGATGTGCTCTATCATTAGAATACGAGAAGACTGATATCTATGATGCTTGAGTTCTCGTATAAATACCTTATCGTTCGAAAAGAAAATGTAGCATAACAATAACAGTCGAGAGAGAGAGCATGCGTTTCGTACGACAGTCCTTGAATATCCAGGTTCCGACCTGCCGCACGTTCGACGACCATGATGAGATAATTCGGAAGCATGGGTCATTGCTACCGAGTACTATACGATGCGTGATAAGTGACCCGTCAGGATGTGGTAAAACGAACGTCATGATTAGCCTGTTGGAAAGTCCGAATGAACTGCGATTCGCAAATGTGTACGTGTATTCGAAATCGTTACGTCAGCCAAAATATCAATACTTCAACAACTTGTTCTCGCACGTGGGCAAGGACGTAGGTTATTTTGCCTATTCGGACAACGCGGACGTGATTCCCCCGGCGGATGCTCGACCGAATTCGATATTTATCTTCGACGACGTTGCTTGTGACGAACAGGACGTTATGAGAGAATATTTCGCGATGGGCAGACATTCGCACGTCGATTGTTTCTATCTGTCGCAATCGTACGCGAGAATACCCAAACATTTGATTCGCGACAATGCCAATCTATTGATTCTATTCAATGAAGATGCCACGAATCTGCGACACGTTCATCAGGATCATGTGAATACCGATATGTCGTTCGAAAGTTTCAACGCAGTTTGTTCAAGGTGTTGGCGAAACAAGTATGAATTCCTTGTAATCGACAAAGATAGTTCTGAGAACCGAGGAAGTTACAGACGCGGATTTAACGAATTCGTCGTGCTGTGATCCGGCTCATTTGGACGGTAAGAGGTGTCGATGTCACATCGTGCTCCCCACTCGATATGCGTCCGTCAAAGAAAAACCTGCGAGCTGCCATCGTTAAGGAAATAGCTAAGACCAGTGACGTCATACGTAAAAAGAGTTTAGCCTTGAAAGTTGGGAAAATGGATGTACAGTCCAACATTGAGACGAATTTACTTCCGATTGTGGAACCGTTGAAACAGCTGGTTCAAAATACAGCTACGGATGCGAAAGATAATACATCAAGTGCTGATCGACCGTTGGATTTGCAAACACAGCAGCAGCAGCAGCCGCTGTTCTCTGTGAAGAAGAAGAAAGTGGGGTGATAATTTATTAAGAAAAAGAGGAAACACGATGAAGCGACATTAACCCCAAGGATGCATTTGAAAAAGAAGAAGAATAAAGTAAATTCCCCCATCGGTGTCAGCGATGACGTTGACTATGTTGACGTTGACGATGACGACGACGACCACGATGCGGACAGCAATATGGTGCTCGAACCAACACCTTCAATGCATCCGGAGAAGGAGGTAGCTTTCGAATCATCTCCAACGGCTGCAACATCGTTGGAATCATCAATGCGAAATATTTTGAGAAGTCCTGAAAAGCATCGCGACGAATACGAGCATTTGTTCAGTAATCTTAGACCTTTAGCGAGCGAATACTTGAGAAATTTCTTTAGCGGGCCGCCGAAAAGTCAGGACAATGTGTACGGAGTGTATTTTCATAATAACAAACTGATGCTTGGAAACGTTGCGTTCGACGTGGAAAGCAACGATGATATTGTTATTAATAAAATTAGGTACAGGAGAACTCCAGGTCTCTACGAATTGATATTCAAAAGAATACCCAACGAGAACCTGTACACCGAGAACGATAAAGAAATTTATAGAAACATTCTCATCGCCACGCATGCGCACCGACGTGGTAATCAGATAATGGGAAATAAGGGCTACAAGTACAAAACTATTATAGGACCAATGTTCTCAGCGTTACGTGGAAAAGGTATAAATATTCCAACGACGATGATGCGTGTAACCAACAATCCGGTCGATTATGTGCATCGGGATGACCCAAATGAGCTGGTAGAACTTCGCGAAGCTGGATTGATTATAAATTAAATTGTTCGAATATTTATTACGTTAGTGACGAATGAAATGCCTGTTGGTAAATTTATCAAATGGTTCGATAAAACGAGTATCCGTTGGAATTGCTGCGAAACCAATCAAACGTTATTCGTAGACGAAAGTTGGGAGATCAGATTTAAAAATATTCAGTTCAGACTCGACGACATTTGTCGGCAAATACAACAGATCGGGCAACAGCAAGATCTACTCGAGTTGTTGGTGTTAAAGAAGAAGAAGAAGAAGAAAGGAGAAGAAAACAACTGAACCAACAAACGAAAAAAAATGTCTATTAATAAATTTGGTACGTTGTATAAACATAGTACGCCCGAGTCGAAAATATTGGCAGATATTTCAACTTTTTATTCGATATGTAAAAATTATGTACACGACAATGCCATATGCTCGATCGGCAATTTCTACGACGCGCGAGGCGCTAAGATCGCTCGTGTCGCAAATCCTACGACGAACGATGACGCGGCCACCAAACTGTACGTCGATCGCGTTCCAAAGATAGGCGATGATACTGTAACGTCATCGCTTCACGAGTACATGCAGAATAATGCGATGTGCTTCTCAACGGAATCGTACACGGCTCGAAATAAGAGGATCAAACATTTGGCGCAACCGCTTCGAAACGATGACGTGGCCACTAGATCGTACGTTGACGATGTATCGAAAAGAGGAGACGACGAGCTTCGTAGAAAAATAACAGCTAACGAAAAAGTGACGGAGGGTGTCGAACTGGCCGGTGTAAAATGCAAGTCCGAACTCGTGGGTAAAATAACGGCTAACTAAAAGTTGGCGAAGGATGCCAAACAGACTAGCGAGAAATGCAAGTCCGAACTCATGGGTAAAATAACGGCTAACGAAAAGCTGGCGAAGATGCCAAACAGACTAGCAAGAAATGCAAGTCCGAACTCATGGATAAAATAACGGCTAACGAGAAACTAGCGAAAGATATGGAGCAGACTAATGAAAAATGGAGGAATAAAGTGCTGGCTAAAATATATAATTTTCAATACGACAGTGATCAGAAAATTAAATCAATCGATTCAGATAACGATGAAATTAATGTGAAAATTGATAACGTATTTTCGGTATTGGAGCAAAAGGTTGAAGCGTTAAAACAGAATATGAAAGATGAAACGGACAGCTCAATCGGTAACCAACTAAAAATCTTTGAGGAAAGTTTTCGTGGTAAAATGAAGAAATTAGTTGCCGAGGAATGCCTCAAGTTCTATAAATAACATGCTTTTGCGTCGATTGCATCATTTTTGCTGGTGATTGCGGTGGTAAAACATCGATTGTCGAAAGAAATTGGAGCAGCAGCTGCAACGATGCGTAACAGCAGCAGCAGCAGCAAGAAATCATCGTCTCGTGATTCGCTAAAGCAGACTATTCAAGACATCGTCGCGAATATAGACACGAAACATGAACATCACGAGGACAATTCAATCAACAAGAAGTATTTCAATAGATTTATGTTCGATCTGATAAATACGATAAGAAAATACGTTCTACATGTATCGGACGAGAATGACGAGTTCGATGCATTGGGTCTGCCTATAGACAGTATAAAGTTCCTATTAACACGAAGAAGTATGTCGACAACGTTATCAACGAGAGGGCGGTAATTTTGATCAGTGACAACGAATTTTTCGATGCAAAATCTCGAATTATTCGATATTTGGCAACTCCGGTTTTCGCCAGCGACTCGGCTGTAACACTAACCCTTCCAGCCCCACTCTCAGTCCCTACAAGAGATAAGACGCGGGTATAAGTAGGGAGCTAATTATGCGCGCAGCATTGATTGATTGACATTACAATCGGTAATCCGGAGGTACATATTGTGCGCGGCGGACAAGGTCCCAGACCGGCGTGAATTAATTTGTGGAATATTGTAAAATAAAAGACACGCTGGAAAGCTATAGCTTTCCAGCTCCTTTTTAATAAAAACAAGTGCTTCAAACACTGCGTAACAATTTGGCGATCATGCCAGGATCCGTCTGCTACGATCACAAAACAGACAAAACAGGCAAAAGGACCACTACGCAGCAGAGCAAGGTAAAAAGCCTGGACTCATTATTTAAACGCTATCGCGAACCGCGGAGTTCCATACTACCTCTCACGAGCTTGAATACCGAAACCATCGTACAATGCTAAAAACACTCGCACTTCGTTGACAACACCAACAAACATACACTTATCACTTTGGATGTTCTTCTTCATCGTCTTCCATACCATATTCTCCGTGGAATATTTTTTTCTCTTTTTTTTGTCATCTTTTAAAGTTTCTTCCTGGATTCTACTTTTTATCAGCCTCTTCTTTGATCTTCAATTGCGCTATTCTTCTAGATTGTCTAACAGGTGTCTCGTTTTGGGTTGCTCCCGACTGTTCTTCGGCGATGTCTGTACCAACCTCGAGACCCAGTACCATTTTTCGTTTCTTTCGCTTTTTCTGAGGTATCGGCGTTAAATTCAAAGATTCGTTGACATTGTTTATTAAAAAACTCTGTTCATTGTACACTTTGCTCATTGTATACAAGGCTCGAGCATTCATATGGCCCATCCTCTCGTACCCATGTTTTAGTCTTTGTACTTGAGAATTAGTCGAAATCGCACTATTGCACTGTTCCGGAGGAATTTTCACTTCAAATAACATCCGAAATAGCTTGTCGTACCGTACACCAATTGAGGAGAGATTTCCATGCTTATCACGAATTTCGCATCTCTTCGCATATGCATGGAATGAGTACTGTTTATCAATTATCGCACCAATTGAAAAAAGATTTCGTTTCAACTCTGGCACATATAAAACATTTTCAACTCTTCATTCTTGATTTCGATTGTTCACATTCTCTAATACTACTACCGTTCCTCTTCCTGCTGCTTCTAACACTTTGTCATCTGCTATTTTCACATAATGATTATTGGTCAACGATACAAGCGAGGTAAACAAGTCTTTGCAACACGACATATGCATATTCGCACCAGAATCCGCGATCCATATGTCTTTATCACTGCTAGTAGTTTGCGAAGAATACGCCGTGACTTCACTGATGTAAGTAGAATCTATTAATTTCGACTCTGTTGCGTCTTCAGTTCGCTTCTTTTGTCCTCTCTTCGGGCACTCTCTCATCCAATGACCCTTTTCTTTGCAGCAATTACGTGTTGTTCTTTTCTTGAGGTCTTCTATCCTCATCTTTGCTTCGCTTTTGCTGAATTTACTGTTCCTTTTTGCATCTTTGTCGTCCGAATACTTCTTCAATTCGAGCGCTTGCACTCGAACTACAAGAGATGACCCGTTCTCTCCTTCGGCTTCAGAGAGTCGTTTATCCTCGCGGATGAGCCTGGCAAACAAATTTTCTTTCTTTCGCTCCGCTTTTGCAGTACATTCCCATGCCATTCTAAATGCGGAAAACTTGGAAGTTAGGCAACTCAACAGCTTACATTCCACAGCGGCATCGGAGAGTTCTTCTTCTGCATCCGCTAATCTCTTACAGATGCTTTCAAATCGCTCAACTTGAAGAGCGATAGATTCACCATCTATAAATCGGAACGCATAGTATTCTTGCCATGCACTTTGTTTAGTGTCTTCACTTGAGTCACTATACAAATCCTTGAGTTTTGTCCAAATCTGTTTTGGATCAGCGCAGTTAATCAAATTTGGATGTAGTCTCTTATCTACAGATCCAAGGAGAATAACTGCAGCCTGTGCTTGAGATTTTTTCCATCTCTTCCAGTCGTCCACTCCTGTGCGGTTAGGTTCTGCTTCTGTGCCATTCACAAAGCCAGAAAGATCTTTTGCCTCCAACGGGAATGAAATACCGAATTTCCACATCGGGTAGTTCGTTCCGTCCAGCTTGATCAGATCAATTGAATCTTTATTGGCCATGATAAAGATGATGTGTCGCACGTTATTCTTTAAACACACGTCACACCACTATGCATTTGAATGTGTCCGAATAAATACACTAGTGGCGCAATGGAAGCGTGCTGGGGCCCATAACCTGTTGATTATTTATTGAACACACAAGATCTAATCTAGAGGCTTGCTCGTGAGAACTTAGAGACAACGAGTGTACTCTTAGGCTGTTCACCGACGACTAACTAAAAACGCGGAAGACCCGCAAACTATGGGTCGAGAAATCGTTATTGGTCATAAATAACTAATCCGTGTAACGGACTTTCGAGTCAACGCACGTTTCGCGCTCACGTGCCCTGCAGATGAGCAGCAAGGGCCGTTTTACCTAAGAAAACGGACAAGGCCGTAAAATTTACAAATTACACATTTTCAACAGCATTGAAAATGCTTTTACATATACAGTAACCCGTATTCCCCATTATCTGGTTACCTCGTTGATGCGCGCGCGTAGCGATGAGAATGTTTCTGTAAATATTCTTATCGGTCTCGGTGTACAGGTTCTCGTCGGGTAGTCGGGTATTCTTTTGAATATCAATTCGTAGAGACCTGGTGTTCCCTTGTACCTAATTTTATTGATAACGATATCGTCGTTGCTTTAAACATCAAACGAGGTGTTTACATGCATCAGTTTGTCATTGTGAAAATACACTCCGTACACGTCGTCCAAATTTTTCGGTGGTCCGCTAAAAAAATCGCTAAAGGTCCAAAATTGTTGAACAAATGTTCGTATTCGGCGCGGTGCGTTTCAGGACTTTTCAAAATGTTTAGCACCGATGATTCCAACGAGGCCGTAGTCGACGATTCGAAAGCTTTCTCCTGTTGCGCCGAAAGTATCGTAGGTATCGGATCGAGCGCCTTATTGCCACCCGCCTCGTTATCGTCACTGTTGCCACCGTCGTTGCCATCGTCGTCGTCGCCGTCGTTATCGTCTTCGTCGTCGTACAACACATAGTCAATGTCATCGTTGGTAGGAACAGAGGAATATATTTTCTTTTTCTTCTTCAAATGCATACGATCGGCGTATTATCGTTCGCTTCCGTAGCTGTATTTTCAATCAGCTGTTTCAACGGCTCCACGAACGAACGCAAATCCGCCTCAATGTTCGACTCAGTATCCATTTTCCAAACCTTCGGGGCTAAACTCTTCTTACGTATGACGTCACTGGTCTTGGCTATTTCTTTGGTGATCGCGGCTCGCCGATTTTCCTTAGACCGACACATATCGAGCGGTACGATGCGACTCCGACGACTCTTGCAGTCCAAATGAGCCCCCGATCACAGCACGACGAATTCGTTAAATCCGCACCAGTAACGACCACGATTCGCAGGGCTGTCTTTGTCGATTACGAGGAATCCATACTTGTTTCGCCAACAGCTCCTACAAAGTGTGTTGAACGTTTCGAACGACATATTTGTATTCGCATCATCCTGATGAACGTGTCACAGATTCGTGACAACTTGATTGAATAGAATCACTAGATTCACATTGTCACGAATCAAATGTTTGGGTATTCTAGCGTACGATTGCGACAGATAGAAACACACGTCGTGCTATTGTCTGCCCATCGCGAAATATTCTCTCATGACATCCTGTTCGTCGCAAACAACGTCGTCAAAGATAAATATTGAATTTGGTCGAGCATCTGCTGGGGGAATCACGTCCGCGTTGTCCGAGTAGGCAAAATAACCTACATCCCCCACGGACGAGAGCGAGTTGCTCAAGTATTGATACTATTGTCTGTACACCGTTACGGACTGGTAAAAACAGCTCCGTATGCCGTTTACAGACTGGTAAAAACAGCTCCATATACCATTACTGACTGGTAAAAAGAGCTCTGTATACCGTTACAGACTGGTAACAACAGCTCCATATACCGTTACAGACTGGTAAAAACAGCTTCGTATGCCGTTTACAGACTGGTAAAAACAGATCCGTATACCGTTACAGATTGGTAAAAAACAGCTCTGTATACCGATACGGACTGATAAAAACAGCTCTGATGAGGTTAAGTATGGGTCTGAAGAAGAAGAAGGAGGAGGAGTGACCGACGAGCGGTCAAAGGAAAGAGAAAGAATGGTAGTAGAAACAGTGTCGATAGAATTCTACCGACCGCCAAACGAGGCGGTTTTCTACCGCTGTTGTTACCTGCTTTGGGAGCTTTGGGAGCGTTGACAGGTGGCGCTGCTGGGGTGATCAAAACGATAAACGATGCGAAAGCTGCGAAGAAACAATTGGAAGAAGCGCGACGACACAATTGCGCTATGGAGGGCCGTGGAGTGTATCATACCGTACAAACGTGGAAAAGGAATGAAGAAAAGTAAAAAAGACAAAAGAAAGGAAAAAGATAACTCGGCGACGGACGTTGAATTGAAAATTACCGCATTTTCGCGGAGTTTTCATGCGCGATGAATTCCCGAAACAAGTATGGGTAAACGAACGAGGAATAGTGAATCTGGATAGCGGACATGGTTCAGGAACGCACTGGGTCCCGTATATAAAGCATAGTTCGCAAGTCAGTTACTTCGATAGTTTTGGAGATCTTCGACCACCGATCGAATTGATTCGTTATTTCGGACCGAACGCGGCGATCTCGCACAATCACAAGATTTATCAAAGTTACGACGAAAGCGTGTGCGGACAATTTTGTGTGAAATTTCTGCGAGGAACTATGATATAGTTCGTCGCAAGGATGTCATACACGTTCACGTTATCGGGAAGAAGTAGCGTGTTATCGTCCAAGTAATTCCCGCCTATATATTATATTTCAACAATACTGATTACGAACTGGGCCTGCTCGATTTGCAAACTTATTACACGATACCATACATCAGTTCAAATATCGAAAACAATAAATTCTATTCCGGGGACGAGGGTGAGGAGATAATCATCCCGGACGGTTCGCACGAACTGGAGGTGATCAACGCTTACTTGAGGCGTGAGATAAGCGTGCGGTATCCTTCTCCAACCAAAGATAACAACGATGTAAAATATCCACTAATCCTATGAGCGAACAACAACACTATGAAAAGCGAAATTAAAAGTGCATATAAGATAGATTTTGCGAAACCTGACACCGTGGGTCCTATCCTAGGATTCTCTAGGAATCGCATTTTATCACTGAACTCGTGGCATGTATCGGACACTTCCGTGAATATCATTAACACATCTAGTATTCGAATAGAATGCAACGAAACCACCGGTTCGTACGATAACGGGAAACTGGTTCACATGATACACGAATTCGCGCCCAACGTGTCGCCGGGGTATAAAATATCGGAAACGCCAGCACGAGTCATTTACCTTCCAATCGTTACATGATCAATGGATGATTCAACGATTCGCATCGTGGACCAGTCTGGACAATTGATTGATTTTTGAAACGAAGAAATCACGGTACGGATGCACGTTCGTCGAACCGTCTCATAACCTTGACATAACCGTTATGATAGTTCATAATAATAATACGATATCGAATACGTCGAACATAAAAAACGGTGCGCCGTTTCGAAATAACAACAACAACAGTAAGGAGAAGAAGACAAGAAAACTAACCGCGCGAAAAGTGGAATATCTACGATCTTTGGGATTCATCGTTACCAAGTAATCGAACTCGCTTCACCACCATGTCCGACGACATTTTGAACATCTCCGAGGCACCAATCATCGATAATCGAATAACTAAGATCGACCTGCACACCTACAATCCGTGCGACAGCACAACGTTTGGAAATAGCGATGAGATAAGAATACCCTTTCAACATCAAAACTGGTACACTCTTCCGAGTAAAAGCTTCCTATACGTGCAGGGAAGACTCAGCCTACCAGGAGGATCGACCAACGACATGGTGGCTCTAGACAACAATGCGGTAGCGTTTATGTTCGACGAGATACGTTACGTACTGAACGGAGTGGAAATCGATCGGTCCAGAAATCCCGGTACAACGACGACCTTGGAGAATGACGTGAGTCTTTACATTACGAAGAACAACGCGCTGTCCAACGCGGGCTGGATGTACAGAAACGATGATCAACGGAGGGAAAATATCATCGCAACGCCTACGAATTTGCTCAATTTCAACTTTTGTGTGCTTATGAACACATTGCTAGGCACCTGCGAAGATTACAAACGCGTTGTAATAAATGCTCGGCACGAATTGATTTTGATTCGCGCGCGCAACGACGCTAACGCGTTACGAAGCTGTTCCGACAATGCGAAACCTGTCCTGGATTTGCATAAAATTTAATGGAGAATGCCGCACGTCGCTTTGGAAGAAATACACAAGTTGTCGATGCTGCGTATTCTTGAGAACGAAAGATCGATCAGCATGAGTTTCCGTTCGTGGGAACTGTACGAATATCCGATGCTGCAAACAACGGCTCCGCAAATGGAAAAACCGCGATACGTGATATTCGCGTTACAAACCAAAAGGAAAAACGATTTAAAGAAAAACGATTCCGAATTCGATTCGTGCTTCTTATCCAATATTCGACTTTACTTGAACTCGGAAATGTATCCCTACGACGATTTAAACATCGAGTTCGAAAAGGATAAATTCGCGTTGCTCTACGACATGTACACGAAATTTCAAGAATCCTATTATGGAAACGGCGATGTGTTACTGAATACAATCGACTTTCTAATGTACGGACTGTTCGTCGTCATCGATTGCTCGCGACAAAACGAAGCGCTCAAAAATTCAACCTTCGACGTGCGAATCGAATTCAAATGTCCGAAGGATGTCCTGCCTTCGACGACCGCATACTGCCTGATGATACATGACTGCATCGTCGAATACAACCCGTTGACGAACATTGTCAGAAAAATTATATAATTATGAAAATTGTATTGTAAAACTAACATGTATCGAAAATATATATTTACTATCTTAAAATTTCTCTCTCTTTCTCATCCTTTATTCCGAACAACCGCCAAACCTAGTAGCAAAAAGAAATAACTAACACTGCTAACATCCTGCATTCTCCCTATAGAACTGCACTAATACTGTATGATTAAATTTGGCTAGGTTATTATATCTATGCAATACTATGCAATACTTTTTTCTTAGGATTTATTCGATTGATGTGAATGTCTGTTTTTACACAACAAATTTACAAATTCAAAATACTTTAAACTTTGTATTACATTCATTTTTCATTCACCGTTGGCACCACCACCCTCGTTGTCGTCGTTGGTGGACAAAACAGTCATTGCGCGCTAAACATATATTATAATCAAACGTTTTAAAATAAATTTCTATTTCATTAATTTTCAATTTCATTAATTTCAAACTCACAATTTTTGCACACGCCTCTCTCTTCTCCTCCATCGTATGGTAGAAGATGCCACACTCGTCCACGCTTCTTGGTGGTATCTGGTGGTATCGAAATCGTTCGGGGATCGACGCCGACAGGAACGTTGCCGCAACCATCGCCGAGGACATACGGACAATTCCTGGACTAAAAACGATGTTCCAACATGGGTTTGTCCCCGGCTTTCCACCGATAGAATTCTATGCCACACGCGAAGCATTCCACGAAATCATCCTCCCTCAGATAATAAAATCCAGCGTTCGAGAGTTCCTCCGGCTTAATAAACGGGACCGACCAATTTCCAAAGCTGCGAACCTGTCTTTTTCGCACCGATAATCCGTCATACGTTCTTACGGTTTGCAAGAATGGCGTGCTCGCGATGGATGTTGCAAACGAACAAACTTCCATAACGATTCGCGATTGAATAGCGAATTCAGCGAAAGAAAATTCAATAAGATGAGAAAACTGAAACTATGGGAAGATAACGCGTCCGAGAGTCATCCGGGATTTGTATACATTTGTCTACGACAAATGATATAAATGATTAACATTATATTTACAATGAATTATGAATAATTTTATTACAGCAACAATTGTTGACAATATATTTACAATGAATTACGAACAATTTTATCACAACAACAATTGTTAACATGCCACAATTATTAATAGCGAGAACTTTGTATAATTATGATATTTGCATGTCTTGAAAGCGTACGTTGCTAAACAGTAATTGTCGATTTTGGGTTAGGTTTCGTCATAGAATATTTTTTAGGCGATAAATTCGTTCCAAATCCTGTTCTTTTAATAATAATCTACGAAAAGTAAGATCAATTGTTAATAATGGCAATAGAATTTTATAAATTTATGACGAAACATCATTATTCAAATGCAAAATGGTGGAATCATGGGAAGCCAAATTCGGTCATATTATAGAGTATTTTATTGCATGTCGCGATCGACGTAGACAATTTGTATTTAACACAACCAAGCTATGGATAATAACGGTAGATAATAACAATAGCTAATAACGAAAAGAAAAGTGCTAATCGTGCGAACCGTTCGGTTTCCCTTTGGAGCGGCTTCGCGGATTGAATCCATTGAATCCATATCGTCTAAACAAACTGCAGTCAACCGAATTGTTACTGTTAATCACATCGGACGCACCAAAATCGCCGTCGCGCCGGTGTAAATGAAATTCAACGTGGCAGGCGAATTGGATCGGAATTATACGTTTCTAATTCCGCATATACGCGGGACATTACCAAGGTTCGATTAACCGCTGGCTAGTTCGAACGTGAAAACGACTAACCTCCGGACAATGTTAATAACGGCGTCGTTTAAACCACTCTACAATAATCCATAGATCGCCGATTGGAATACAAACTGTTCCGAAATAACAATCAAGATACCGCATTTCAAAAATCGAAAAATTTAGGTACCATAATCTGAAAAATTAAAAATTAAAAATTCGAAAATCGAAGAATTTAGAAATCGGAATCTTAGAAATTAAAACATTTAGGAATCAGATGACTTCAAAATTCTAAATTTAGAAATCAAATGACATAAAAATCGTGAATTTAAAAATCAAAGAATTTATAAATTGAAATCTTAAAAATCAAATAACATAAAAATCGAAGAATTTATAAATTGAAATCTTAAAAATCAGGAAATTTAGAAACCAAATGATTTCAAAGTTGTTAATTTAGATATCAGAAGACTTAAAAATCGTGAATTTATAAATCGGACAATTCAGAAATTGGAATCTTAAAAATCAGAAACTACAGAAACCAGATAATTTCGAAATTGTGAATGATCGAGAAATTGCAAGTTTTTCGCAAAGGATGAATGTGTTTAATCCCGGCGTATAAATATTTCCAATTTGTTTCTGCGATGCCATCGTTCCGCTATTTCACAGAAAAAGATGTTGGTCCCGAAGGAACGGACGCGACTTATTCATCACGACCATGAATAATAATCAGAAAAGAATAACTGCGATTCCGTGCGAACTTTATGAATTCCGGAATTCTCGGCGATTTGCTTTATTTATTTTACGTCGGCATTGCGCCGCAACAATGCAAATGCGCGAGTGCCTGATCTCCGTACCTTCATAAAGTGGCTTAAACGACGAGAAACCTGGCACAAAAGTATAAATTTCATTGTTTTATTTCTACACTTTTCATTGATAAGTCGATTGATAAATCGACGAGATTCCAATACCAATGCATAGCGAATATATTTTGGCCAATTGGTGTTATTTTAATCATTTCGATGATAATTCTAAAGATAATAATTTCAAGGATAATAATTTCAAGCATAATAATTTCAAGGATAATAATTTCGAGAACTACATTTCCAAAGATAACAATTTCGGAGATAACACTTTCTAGAATAACAATTTCAAAGATAATAATTTCTAGGATAATAATTTCAAAGATAATTATTTCTAGGATCACTTCGAAGATAATAATTTCGAAGATGATAACAATGTCGAAGATAACAATTTCGAAGATGATAATTTCAAAATTAATAATTTCAAAGATAATTTCGAGGATAATAATTGACAATTTCGGTCAAACTTATATTATCGTAATCGTGCTAAACACAAGTAAATACTAAATAAAATATAATTTTCTTGATTTGATTTTCGCGATATCTTCTTTAAGAATCGTATAAGTTCTTTATTTTCTTGACTACTACAGTGAAGTCACGATGCTCCTCCCCGATTCTCTCGCGGAACGGTACGTTATCCCAGCCAAAGTACCTGTAATTGATCCTTTTAAAGACCTTAAAGCGGCACCTCCTCGCGATGATCTGCGCGTAATTGCAAGTCATGACGGCAGTCACTAACTTCGGTACGCCCAGGTAATGACGGATTATACTATTACCTCCAGTATCGGATAATGGTACTTTCACATCTTCTCCACTACCCAGTGCATTGGCAACATTCACGGACAAGCACACTAAGCTCTCGAAAATATTTTGCTGCTGCATCTCCGGCAGCGTAGCCAGGAACATAGACTCCATAATACAATCAACATCATAATATTCGAATAAATTTATTTGGCTGTTTATAGCAATCATCAAATCTAGGTAGGCCCTGGCCGCGTGATGTTCACAATCTTCTCTGAATCTCTCAAGCCAAGTCATTTCAGGTGGATGCCTGATGATGGGAGGAAGTCGATCATACGGTGGTTGCCCCCACAACCACCACGGGTCAATTTCATCTCTTTTGATCGTCTTAATTTTATTGAGAACGACACCAACAACTTTCTGAGTCTTGACTTCGATTGCGACAATGCTGACACCGTCTCTAGTAACTGCCAAACACACCTCCTCGAGCGCTTTGACGCTACAAGGCGCCGATATCAGATCTTGCAGATGCTCTCGTTGGTGAAAAAGCACTTCCTTATTACTTCTAATGCTCCCACCAAAGTATTCTCCGTCAGAGACTTGAACTCGATTTCTCCACCATTTATGGAGCCCCACTGAATGCAGGATTCAGTTTTAGTTCTGGAACTGTACGAAAAGAAACAATTAATTAGTATGCACGTATTTTGCAACTTCTGATGGCGTGTGGTATAGTAATATTAAACGGTATATTAAACGACGGAAGCTTTAATCGAATCAAGTTTGCAGAAACGTTTGGAGATACAGTAATGTCTCCCTAACTGACGCTCGGATTACGCACAGAAATGGACATTTTTATAGTTATCGGTGAATCGACAACTTTGTAGACGACTCGTTTTTATAAGCGATAAATTGGAAATATTTATACGCCAGGATTAAACACATTTTTCCGTTCCGAGAATCTTGCAATTTCTCGATCCATCCGTTTCGAATGGCACGATGTTTCAATACGCATACTTCTAAATTCATAATATCGAAATTATCTGGTTTCTGTAGTTTCTGATTTTTAAGATTCCAATTTCTGAATCGACCAATTTTCAAATTGACGGTTTTTAAATTCTCTGATTTATGAATTTACAATTTCGAAGTCAGCTGATTTCTATATGATCTAATTTTTAAGATTTCAATTTCTAAATTCTTTGATTTACAAATTCGCGATTTTTAAGTTCTCCGATTTCTAAATGTACATTTTTTAAATTATCTAGTATTTAAATTTTCTAATTTTCAAGATTTCAATTTACAAATTTGAATAATCGTATCTCCTCTTCAAGACTTGTCCATGTTCGTGCACGATTGGAGCGTCAATTAGGGAGAATTCTCTGTATCCGGCCAAACTAGAGGTTGATTCGTGTCTCGATGAAAAATATATTTTATTTATAAATATTTAAATTCATAAAAATAAATTGTTCTTTCATATATCCGAAACACGGAAAACATCAGTCAAACAAGTGATTGAAAAATGTTCGCGGAAAAATATAGCAAAAATGTACGTACCATTCCATTTTAGTTTACTAAGAAATTCTCACTATACTTCACTGGGAAAATTAACTGAGAAAATTCGCCAAAGTCTTCGCACTGATCACTGCTGATTGCTGATTGTTGCTGCACTGATCGCAGAATGAATGTTTCCGTTGACTTCGGCAGGCTATTTATACTGTTCTTGCTAAAGGACAGAACGTCCTAATCAGCAAGGACGAACAATGACAAAAGGATTCTACCGGAAAAGATGCGCCAGGTATGAAAACGTCTCCCGTGGAAAACCATTAGCCGCCGCGACCGGCTATCAGGTAAGCGCATGTACCTGCGATGACCGGTCGTGTCATACGGATTTTGCAAGGATTGGCTCGGTCGGTAAAATTAAAAAGAAAAAGAGAAGCGGCGGATTAGGCCGAGCCAGTGCAAATGAGTCAATTGAAGTAACCATTGTAAACAGGTTCGCACCGAGCCTTGATGAAAATTATGATTTGCAAGGGAAAGCAGAACCTACCGGGACTAAACAGGGTCTGGTTATTTACGGTAAATAAATAATAACAATATCTTATTTTAAGTTTAACAATATATAAATATATTTGACGATCAAAATAAGAAACGAGACTCCTATTTTATTTATTGTTATTATTAATAAACAAAATTATATGGATTAATAGAAAATATATTTCAAATGATATTTAAAATTTCATAACTGAAATTAAATGATTATTACAATTGACTAATTATGAAAATGATGTAAGTCCATTTAAAGCCAGCAAACATGTATTATTTTGATTAAATTACATATTGATTAATTAGTAGTATTTTATTTTTTTTGTACATAATATAACAGCTGTCTGTTGAAACGAACGACGTGATATTATTTCATGTAGTAAAATGATATAAATGCAATGCATATGCGACAAATGAACGCAAGTCGCTAGCTGAAATCTACATGCATTCGACTGTGCACTAGCAAAAGTCCAGAAAAGCTGTTATTGAAATTAATTTCTCAATGCCATAAATATAAAGTGTTTATTTTCAAATAAAACTTTTTTTAATAATCGCTCTTTGTCATAGCGTGTCATAGCGTATTAGGGATCTCAATTTTGTATCGCGTCTCGGGCACCAGTACGCATTAATCCGCCAATGCTTCGGAGGGCTGTTCATTTCGTCCTTGCTGAAGAACAGAGAACCTCGTATTCGTCAAGGATGAACAATGCCGGCGAAAAAGATGCCGGGCGTGAAAATGTCTCGCGAAAACAACCCTCGATCGCCGAGACCGGCCATCAGCTATATGTATACAGTGACTCCCACTGATATTCAAACACTTTTCAAGGCGCAATTTAACTTTTTTAAAATTAGAGTCGACGATTTGAATTTTTTTTAGATGATAGAGGGACCTGTATAATAGACAATGTTACAATTTTGCTATTACATACTTGGAATGACAAAAGAAAGTAAAAGTCTCCCGTTGTTTAACTTTCTTATCTGAGGAAGCTATTTTTGATCACTTTTAGGCTAATTTTGCCGATTTTGCCGATTTTTCGAACATCCAGATATTTAACTAATGAATGTTTAATCAAATATTTATAAATAATTTCAATATATATCATTAGTTAATTATATTTATTAATAATGATAAAATCTATAAATTTCGAATACTTCTTTTGAAATATGAAAGTTAATTATTTAAAAATAAAAAAGGATGTTTATATTATGAAATCTAACGAAAATGTAAAAAATGCGTCTTGTAGATCTCGGTAAGTTATACGCATGCTGAAAGTTTCATTGAAATCGTTTAACGCAATGGTAAGTTACAAGCGTTAAAAGATTGTAAAAATTGCAAATTTCTCACACTTATTGATCAAAAGTGTAAAAAGTCGGAACAAAACTGCGATTTTTGCGATCATTAATTATTTACAGCTCGTACGAAGGTCAACAGATTTCAGTGAAATTTTTAGCATGTACATAACTTATCGTTATCTAAATAATAATTGTATAATTATAATTATTAATATTATATAAATAATAAATTAAATTTTTTAAAATAAAAAAGACACTATTTTCAAAATAAACCATTGAGAAACGATTCAGATTTCCGAATGATTCAATTTGTATTGCGCTTGTCCTCCCGATGATGAATTGTAGACAATATCGATCTATCCGTGGGAAGCAGTATTTTCGTGAAAACGTTACTCTCCCTTATACATTTTAGTATTTTACAGTATTATATATATATATATATATATTGTTACGGCGACTTGTCCAAATCAAGTCGCTGTAATGTGAAACTGCCCTGTTGTGAGCAACTCCTTAAAGAAAAATAGAAGTGAGGGGTTGCCACGGAGGTGTTTTATCAACGGACAATCGGAGAGTCGGGATCGGACCGTCGAGCGATCAACACCATCTAATTCAAAGATCTCTAACATATTCTAATTCAGTTGTATTATAGTTCGTGTTCTCTATTGTAAATAAAATGCCGCGACGCGGGAGAAGTGTTGTAATTCGTAACAATATATATATATATATCGCCCGCAGTCGTTTGCCAAAAGTCGAGTCGGTGGCGAGTTTTCGTCGAGTCCCTCATTTCTTTCTGTTTCCTACGAGACAAAACGCTTTTCTGATTTATTATCTGCTACGGTTAATCCTTGGCATCCGCAGATACTTTCGATGTAACGATCAGACGCAGCCATAAATTCGGGTCTACTCACGCGAAAACGGACACCGTTTGAAGTACTGTTTCGGATTTTGTTTAAATGTGACTACGTTGTAGCTTCTAGCGACTACGAACATATTTCACAAAATCTTAAAAATTTTCTAAATTTCCCCTTTGACGGGTCCGTGAAACAAAGTCGGACGTTAAGTTAATTATAATAATAAAATGGAATTTATAATAAAATGAAATATAATAATATAATAATTTTACCGAAAACGATTTCTAAAATGCCATTTTTTAAATAATTTATTTACACTTATTGGACAAAATTAAAATGTATTTAACAAAATTATTGAATTAAATTAACGAAAATTGTTTATAGTTATATAATTATTATTATTATTGAAAATTAAATCATTTAATTAAAGAAAATTATTCGAATGCTTTAGTTGCTAATTTAAAAAATCATCAACTTCTCATGTTGTTTCGAAAATCTTAAAAAATTAGTGTTTTCCTCAAGGTTGTTATTATCATTAAATATATTTTGCTACGTATTTTCCTAGATTTAAACAGTTGAAACAAACATCAGATATTAATGATTATAAAATTGAATACCCGGAACAATTTTTAAAAAGTTACTCCAACTCGAGAAATTTTTCTATAAAAAAAGGTCAGAGTCTCATGTTTTTTTCCAAAAAATTCTTAAAAATTGCTTAAAAATTAGTATTAAGCTCAATGTTGTCGTGGACAAGAAATATTAATATTTTCTTGCAAACGTAAAAATATGCTCGCTCCAGATAAAAAATTGTTTAAACAATCACTTCATACAATTATAAAATTGATCACCCGTGATGCTCGTCGAGCCATTGCTGCATCAAAAAACCGTACTAAAAACCATACAACATAAAAACAACATTAAATACAGAAACAACAATCGACGAATAAAACCTGGGAAATCGAAAAGAACGGACTAAAAATTCTACGAAAACGTTAAAATTTTCCAAAAGAAAGATACGTGGCGATCATATTTCACGGCATATTCTGGCCGCATGACGTACCGCCAAATTTCCAGAAGAATTCATGTTCGTCCCGGTGCGCGCATCAACCAAAAAACAAATCTCGTTTCGAATGTAATCGAGCGAATTGTTTCACATCGGGGAGAATGATTCTCGGCTGGCGGGGCGCGATGAATTTAAAGTTGATTTCGCATAAAACGCGCACAGGGTATCGCGAGAGAGCCGCCCTACAGACCCATTATTTCCCGGCGGCCATATTGGTTCCATGGGGGTCCACGGGGGTCCACGGGAGCTAGCGGGAAATCGTAAAATCGGTGACGATCGGCCGGCCGCGGCCGGTTCGGTATCAGTGTTTCTATTACGCTCCTGTCCCGGTGTCGTTCACGGAATCACGTTATTTTAACAGCGACAGTGGGACAAAAGACTGTATCGAACGGTCCTCTCGATTTGTGCACGCGTGCGTGCTGCGCATCGTGGGAAATCTGGTCGTTAAGCGAATAGGTTCGCATCGTTGACGGAAATACAGACGCGACCCGCGTCGTAACCTACCGTTATCTCGATGGACCCTTAAATTATTCGGTTGATTGCTGTTGCCGCACCGCGGACGCGCTGGAACCCCGTTCGAATTTCCCCCCAATCGGCCGTGATCGCCGCGATGGGCGCGCAGAGCTCCAAGAGGTGAGCGAAACCACCCGCTCGAGGACACTTATTAGGCCGCGGTCACGCTTCCGACCGTGATGATAACCGACGATGAATTTGATCTCGTAGATTCCGATCTCATTTACACATCGCGAGACGATCTTTCCGCGATCTCGTTGTCGGTTCTTCGAAGATTTCAGTTTGAAACTCGAATTGCTGGGAGATGAGTTTCTTTTTCAGCAGACAAATCTATTTGGTATCTTTGTGCACACCATTTCTATTTCCTATAAATATCGTCAGTATGTCAATAAAACCAGTAATTATTATCGTTCAAGCTTGACTATACTGATGATATTTATATAATAGAAAATTAAAATGGTGTGCACAGAGATACCAAATATATATTTTACTCTTTTATAATTTATACATCTTGTATTGTCTTATCAGACCATTTATTATTCCAATATTCTGCTATCGAAACGTTTTATCATCTAATCATTGTATTATTTAAATATATTATCATCCATCAGAGAACTCAATATGAAATTCTTAGATAATAAACTATTTTTATATCAGAATATTACAAAAGTAAACCTTTTGGTCCTAAATGGACCTCTTGTCGATTTTTAGCCGAAGGAAGATACGTCGTTATGGCATTTCCCTGGCCGGAAGTCACGGCGTGAACACCAGAACGCAAAAATATTTGGCCTTTCGTTCGACCAAACGTGTCGATGAACTTTCATAGTCAGAGATACGGTATAAATCGAATGACTGTACGCGTGCAAAAAAGAAGATCGAAAGTGTACAGACACATTTTTCCTCGTACAGATCCGATTGTGAAAGAGTCGAGCACGAAAATTTATTGAGATCGTTATTTGTACCGTGTCTGACAGTCACTGGATATTTCTTCTTCCAGGGAGCATCGATCCTAGTACGTACATATTTCGTTTCACTGTTTGCTAACAGCTGAAATGAAATTTATGTGAAGAACAAAGAATGCAAGCAGTCAATAAGAGTTTACAAATTATAATTGAGCCGTTTATTTTGAAAGTGGCATAAGTCACTTTTTTTTAAATGAAAAGATACCGTTCAATTGTAATTAGTGTTGCCATTAACTCGATTTTTTTGAAAAAGTAACTTATGCCACTTTCAAAATAAACGGCTCAATTGTAGCTGGAGCAATTATTTGTTCGTATCGAATAAAAAAAGATCAACGACAGCGACAGTTCCGTCCAATACTTACAAATATCTTTCTTAATATCTTACCAGTTCCATAAACTGGTCTATTTGAAGCTTCAATATGTTTCTAGGTTGACCTCGAGACATTGGACATTTCAGAAATCGCTTGGACCGATGAATTTTGTATTTTTATCAATTTAAAAAATTTTTTAAATTTCGAACTTCGTTTTCGTCTACCTCCGATGGCAGTCCTGAACGCGAATGATCCGTAAGCACCTTTATAAAAGCAATGAAACCATTTTCTGTGCGAACGGAATGATCAAAGATCTACCTAAACGGCGCGAGCACAGTTTGTGCAACGACAATTGCTTTATTTCCACAGCGAAACTCGTTCGCCGGAAGGTATCGGGAGCTTGTACACGTGTCACTCAACATTTTCCACAGTGCAAAAGATAAAATGCTTATCGTTCCCTTCCCTTTCTACCCCGAATGCCGCTTTTAGACTTAACTCGATCATCTCGACCTAGTTACCTTAGCGACTAACACTCTGCGCTCGTTAAACACATTGTGAGTAGCGGGGAACGCGTTTTGCCGAGCATCCGGTACAAGAAAAATGTGTCGAAAACGTTGAATAAATCTCACCGGGAATACTCAGCGTCCAACGGATCCACTGCAATTTCCTCGAGCAACGTAAGAATCGTATTATTGCCCGACTGCGAGACCGACGTCCGTGATTACAATTTTATTGCTTCCGTCGTAGACGTAGCTCCGCGACGGTGAGCTTGGAGTCGCGGCAGGCACGCGTAATTAACGGGAAAACTATACAGAATGGACGACCGCCGAGGACGATACGCTCAAAGGTGTCCCACGATGCCATTCTTAATTACTGTTCCGGATTGATTCGTCGGTTGCGGTGCCGTTAGGACTTCAGTCAAAGCGGAACGTCTGGCTCTAATTGCGTTCGCGCCGTTTACGGCGATTGCGTATACGCGCGGAATTTGTCCCAGCAAAACTCGGGACCGCGCGTACGCCACGGAATTCCATCATCTCGAGAAAGTTTGGCTCGCCTCTGTCGTCTTCTTCGACCAGGTTTATGTCGCGAACATGACGAAAACGCTGTTTCCGAGATTCAGACGATTCTCACATTCCGCGATCATTCCGCATCCTTCGCGGATGATACCGAAATACCAGTCGCGCATTCCGGCCCCGAAAGTACCAGTAAACACACTCGGTATCGCGTGGGGAAATAGAGGAATGGCTCAGGGATAAAAAAGAAATAATAGCTAACTTCGGTGAATGTAACCGCGTCACGTTCACAGTTTCCAGACGGTATCCGCCGAATGTTAGGGAAGTGGAGCCGGTTACTGTGGGGTGACCGATTGCTGTGCCTTTGGTTCGTTGACAGGGATAATTCATTTTATATTTATCGAATTAGACGCGTTACATTTTTTCTATTGGAAATTGAACAAAATAAGAAAAATACGAATATTTAATATGACATATTCGGTAAATAGAAAATTAATTATCATACACTAATTGACAGGTATATTTAATTCCGTATTTATCCAATAAGATGCGTTACATTTTTGTTATTGGAAATTGAACAAAATAAAAGAATGCGAGAATTTAATATGATTTATTCGACAAATACAAACATAATTATCACGCAGTAGTTAACTCCTTAGTGGACACGGTAGTTCGCTCGAAAACTCTTTTGTGTATTTTGCCAAACATCTTGTGTTCCTTCTATATTTCAATAATGATCAAATTTGTACTAATGCAAAAGACACAAACGAATAATTGAAATGTATCAAAAAGTGAGATATAGGTAAAAAAAACCGTTCAATTTGTCGAAAACTTCGAACATCACTTTGATGGACACAGTACCTCGCTCAAAAACTGTCTTGCATATTTTATTAAATATTTCGCGTTCTCTCTATACTTGAATCGATATATGTACATATACAAAAGACATCGATGTACAATCGAAATGTTCAAGACGAGCAACACAGATAAAAAGTACTGCGGATTTTTGGGAACATCGGTCGTCGCTGTAATAGGCTCAGTGAATGACGTACTTACCCTAAAAAACAAAAACGTAAAAAAGGGGGGAGACGAATGTATCGGCAGAGGAAAAAAGTCATCCGTATGTCTCTTTCCGTAAAGCCCCGAAACGGCCGTTTCGTTACCAACAGTAATCCTAGTCGTCGAAGACCCTGCACGTTCCATGTTCCCGGAGCGGAACAGCCGAGCTGCGCGCTGCGTGTACGAGAATGGATATCCGCGGCAGGTCGATAAACGGCGTGGAAACAAAAAGGAAACAGAGTAGAATCGGCGGGGAACCCGGAAGCCGCCTTGGTATAAGGGATGATAAGCTTTGCGAGACGGCGTCAACAAACCGGAATATCGGTTCCGTTCGCTTTGGTTCTCGCTGGCGCGGCGAACGGCCATTTACATCGACACGATAATAAGCCGCGCTCGAAAGTACCATCGAAACCTCTCGAGATTCTGGAAGGAACATTGTCGTGGAATTTACCGCGAAATCCCGCGTACACCGGCGTGAATGGAGGTAACCGCGCAGCCGGCAAAAAAAGACCGCGAGGTAAAAAGAGGCCACGTTTCGCGGCCTGGCCCTGGGAAAAGTGGAAAGTGCAGTCGGGCAAACGAAGGGAGAGGAACGGTGGGGAGGGGTGGGTGGGGAGACGGCGATTAAACGAGGCACTTCTTTGCATTACGCTTGACGCGATGGGACGAGCGAATTAAATGAGACCGGCGCGGCGTTCACGCATCGTTTTCCTTCAAATCTCGCGGAATCCGCCGCCGGTTTCAAATTAGTTCTTGATGTCGCACGACCAACGTGGATGCTCGCAAAGTCTCTTAATGAATGGTATAACGAGGGTGTGTCGCGAATTCTGCTCGGCGCGTCGAGCCCGCGAAATAGTCTGCCGCTGATGATGCACGGGGTGTCTCAGCCCGGATAAGCCATCGAGATGTCACCTTAAGCTTCCGACGATCACAGCCTAGACGATTTTCTAGTGGCTCCGCCAGCAACCGCTCTTAACGCTCTCTCACCTGGCCCCGCTTGCACTCGGAACCTCGAGTTGTGTTTTTTATCGGTTTTAACCGTAAAACTGCTGAGCACTTCGCGCGATCGACGGATGTATGGTTTTTTTGACAAGATTGCGTTTAGTCGCAGGTTGTACAAATTCCATTCAGATTCATATTTGCAATATTTACATCCTTGTTTGAGCATTAATTTCTATTCAGATTTATCATATTTGTGATGTCTTTATTCATATTTACATGGTGATTTCTATTCACATTTATTCATATTTGTGATATTTATATTCACACTTACATATTAATTAATATTCACGTTTATTCATATTTGTGATATTTATGTTCATATTTACATATTAATTAATATTCACGTTTATTCATATTTGTGATATTTATGTTCATATTTACATATTAATTAATATTCACGTTTATTCATATTTGTGATATTTATATTCATATTTACATATTAAATCCGATTCGCATTAGTTCATATTTGTGATATTTATATACATATTTACATATTTAATTCCTATTCACATTTATTCATATTTGCAATATGTGCTTCAAGCAAGAAGTTCATTCGAATTTCACGAAGAAATATTTTTGTAATTTCAATAATCGTCCCCCATTTTCCGAATTTAATTTCTGACAAAAAGTCAGTGTAATGAAAACATTGATTGAATGGAAAGAAATAGATTTTACAACATTATCAGTGAAACAGTGAAACTATTTCATTTAAACAAGAATGAATAAATAATTGTTTCATTAGACGTCTCATTAACAACCACAACTATTCAATTCTCCAATGTGAAAGTTTTCCATAAAGTTGAAATTGTAACAAACACTTTTATTATTCTCACTCATCCAATTTTAACACGTTGTTGATTGCGGGTAGCAGATAGAATTTCAATTCCATTTTCGACGATACCCGGAACAAATGAAATAAAACGAACGAGTACGTGCGGTAAAAATAAATGTTCAGCAAACCTTGTCGCGTACAATATAATGACCGTTTCCTAATTTATTTAAATTAATTGCAAAACTTCACTCGTACACAGGTACCTGTCTCAATGTATTCTTTCGCTTCTGACGGTTTTCGATTTCTCAAATGTCTTCTTAATTCCGTAAAATTCTTAGTTTCCTAATAAAAATTAAATTAGAATATTTCAGACACTCGTAAAGAGAAAGCTAAGTGCAGTCTTCCGACAAAAAGAATAACGAAGCAAAACGATTCGGATAAGTAGAGAAAGTCCAAGTGTATTGTTACTGCCAAGTGGCCAGGATTTATGGCAGGGGCCATGTGCTTGGGTATCCCGACGGTATGGGTCTCTCTTTGGCCGTTCCGGGGCACGTGCGACCCCGTCATAACGTCTCCTGGTCCTTGATTACGGCCCAGTCAATTACGGTTGGGTCTCGCACTGTTTGGGCACGTAGGCCCATCAGCGCGGGATGTTCAGCAGGTGTTAGTTTGCCATTCTCCCTGCTAACTCCCGGCCCACCGCTTTGGGGCAATCTCAATGGATCTGTGATTGCAGTGATTGGACCGTAATTCCTTGCCGCCCACCCTAGGTCAAGAAGAGTAGGGAGGACCGAGGTAATATTAGGGATGACCCCGTTCCTCTAACGAGAGACATTCGTGAGACCACAAGGGACTCACTGGACACGAAACCACAAGGGACTCGGGAGATACACGAGAGTCAGGAGAGACCACAAGAGACTCTAGAGACATCGTGAGAGATACGCGAGACCATAAGGGACTCACGAGATACCTAAGAGACTTTGTAATCGGACGGCACACCACGTACAAAATTCTACAGAGCTCGAAGTTCACAAGGAGCACCAACGAGCATTTTAACATGTATTGTACTTAAATCTCGGGGAACTTGTTAGCAAAGGATCAAAACGTTCCGCTCATGCATTTGATATTTTCGCGCGTTTACCCGCGGTTAATGCGGGAACATTCAAAATCAGGTTAAGATACACGATCTATTAAGAGCTGAAATTTAATATTTGCTTTACTTTCTTTTTTGTTTTTTTTTCTTTTTTTACTGAAAGTAACTTCACTGTGCCGCTAAAAAGAAGCGAATCGACGTTGAATTCGCAGTTCTGCTCGCCCCGAAATGTGTAACCGAACTTTCCGATGGAAAAAATTACACCGCCGTGGTTGCAACGTTTTCAGAGAAAATATCTTGGACGCGAATTTTCTTTTCTATTGTGAGCAAATTCTCGCCAGCCTCTAATCCGGGTTTTCATCGACTAGATATTTCGCTGGTAAAAATTAGGCAGCGATAAAAAGAAGTCTGCTTAATTAGTACATTTACTATCCAAGTAAATTCAAGGTGCATTATAATTACAGATTAACTGACTGCAGTTTTTCGTGCATTTATTATAAAAGTTAATAGCTACAATTTAAAATAGTACGACAATTAATGGGATTATAAAATATAAAATATAATTGAATATTTTAATGTACTTTAAATACGCCTTAATTTGTTGAAATTATTAAAAAAATATATATATATATACATGAAAAGTCCATAAGCGGTTCTTATTACTTACAATAGATGCAACAAATTTTTATTTTGTATAAAGTAAGTTTCCTTTCTTTACGAATTTATTTATAGGTTCCTGTGTCTTTCTAAATTTCTAGTATGCTTCTGAAAAAATTTATTTACGTCCTTCAAATGACGTCGAAGATGACAGAACTTTCATATAACGTCCAATAGTTGCGTTTTCTTATTTTAATAAAATTGGATTTACAACACAAATGAGACACCCTGCAATACTTCACGATAGCAGCAAGAAGGACTGTAGCTTAATAAGCCCCATTAATAATACGGCGACAGGGAATGGTGCAATGCGTATTTGGATTCATTCGGAGTCCGAAAAAGCTGCTGAAGTAAATGGTGTAGGAATGAATAATTTCTTCGAGAAACATATGGCACGTCTTTCCATCTTCACGTCGGCGACTTGCGAATGCTAATTAAGCGGATAAGAGTTTTTCCTCCAACAACAGATTTATTGGAAACGTGAAAATAACTTCCCCAGTCATTCGTTACAGTGGATGTTCGGACACTTTTTAATACGGAGAAAATGTAATGACATTGAATCGTGAAGAGGCTCAATTTAGCAGACAATCGCCGAAACAATATTTACATAAATTAAAATTGGTTGAAATGGTAAAGAGAAATTTAAAACAGAAACCATACTTTTTAACTTTTTTATTTGAGTAAATTATGTATAACATGTCATAAAAGGAATCCAATTGTTATTTCAATCTATTGTTCAACTCTATAAAGAAATAATTGTACCGTACGAAGAAATAATTGCGTAATTATGAAGAAATAATTGCGCATGAGGTACAGTAAATTCTCCCCAATTATCCCTCAGCTTCGAAATGAAAATGGACTATTTAGGAAGATGAGATACGATTATTCGAGCCTCGTGGCTCGTTTTTATAGTAAAGAATTGTAAAAACAAGCCACAAGATCATTTATTAATCGTGTTTAATAATCGTAATAATCGAAATTAATAATCGTAATAATTATCGTATTTAATAATCATATCTCCTCTCCCAAATTGCCCATTTTTGTGCACAATCTGAGCGTCAATTAGATAGAATTTACTACAGTTTCGACTAATAAATGTACCATCCTATATTCCACGGTCGGCTGGAGGTGGAAATTTCCACGGTGGCCTGTATCCTCGGAGCGAGGGTGGTGCGAGAAGGGGCTGGGCGAAGGGGACGAAGAAGGAGGACGCGAAAAGCGATGGTCACCTCAGTCACCTCAAGAAGAGGCGAGTCGTCACCCCCCACTCCCAACAGGAGAGGACCTCTTCTATTGGCGGGCGGCGGGCACTAAGTCTTGCAAGAGCTGGTTCACCCGCCGCCCGCCTACCCTCAACTGCTCGGGGGCTCGAGGCGTGGGCGCACACGCAGCCCCCGAGCTAGTCGGTCCCGCTCACGACCTCGCCCGGTAGCCTCCTTCTGCAGCATTACCTGTTCGCAGAAGGAGATTGCTGCCGCCCATTTTCTAGGGCTCTCCAGCATGGCCCCAACTAAGCTGGAGAGAGCGAGGTCGTGGCCGACTTCCCGTTTTAGGACTCGGCGCAGCGCTGAAAAGGTGGGGCATTCCTACAGCGTATGCTGCGCCGAGTCCTCCTCCGCACCACAGCGGTGGCACACCGTCGTCGCTTCCCGACCGATGCGACACAAATAAACACCGAAGCTGCCATGCCCGGTGAATACCTGCGTCGCCCGGTAGGTGAGCCTGCCATTACGCCTCTCCCGCCACGAGGTAAAGTGTGGCAGGAGAGCCCCGGCGACCCGCTCGCCGGCGTAAAGACTTACCCTTGCCAGAGCGACAGCTGGGAAGCTGTCCCAGGCGAGTTCCACTTCCTCGCCCGTGTTTCCATGACGTTGACTCGAGAGGTTCCTCGCTGCCGTCAGTGTGTTCATCCCCATCCCGTCACCGACGAAGAGAACGTCGCCCCGCGCCACGCCGCACGGCGGCGTCGTCCCGCTGTCGCTCGAACTCGCCGCCGACACGCGAATACGTGCCTCGATCGCGTGTGTCGCAGCCTCATACCAGACCTCCCGCTCTGCGAACAGACATTTTTCTCCATTCAGGGAATGTTGTGTATCGTAATCCCCTCTCCCCTCACGAGCCTCGAACCCATCTTAATTGAATCTATAGTCCGGGCGCGCTCGACCGAGCTATGAATCTACGTGGAAAAGGATCACTAGTCGGAAACGGCTTCTTATCTTAGCTTGTAATGATGTTGTTAACGGAGAAAATTTACTTTGGCGAGTTTCTCGATTTTCATTACCTGTAGAACTCCGTTTTTGCGAGCTCGACGGCAGGCTATTGGAGCTGCGCAGGGTGGTGGGGTCAGTTACTGAGTGGTAGTAAATTACTTTGTGTTTTGTTTATATTCGAACGTAATTAACTTCTTTTTTTTATTAAGCTGTGAAACACCCTATGGGTTTATTAACAATATAATTTGTAATATATTATTACAAAATTAATATTACATGTACAATATATTGTACAATATTATTACATATTACTTTGGATATATGAAACTTGTCAAGTATTGTATCTAACGCTCAAGGATCATAATTAACTTCATGTTTGTCGAATAAGGTATAACACATTTTTGTATTTAAATTGAAATTGATTGTTTATTTGTTAAAATAAAACATGCAAAAGACAAAAGTTCTTAAAATACGGAAATTGTTTGAATTTTTGGTACTGAATTAGCGAGATCTCCTGTCAAGCTTGCGAAAAAGCTTAACAAAATGGCGAACGAATGAAGATCAATGTTCGGTAAAATAAATCGTTGCAGTCCCTTTGAAAGGTGTAAGTTATTGTAATTGTACTGTATATGTTTGATTTTCTTCATATTGTGTTTAAATACTTCTATGAAATACAAATATGATATAAATATCGAAGTATATATCCTTCTTTAAACAGTTAGCTGTCTTCGACGAGTATACTCGTCATGAAGAAGTGGCCATAATCTGTTATGACGAGTATACTCGTCACGAAGAAATAGCAAAAATTTATTTCACGACGAGTATTCTCGTCACGAAGAAATAGCAAAAATTTATGTCACGAGTATACACGTTACGAAGAACTAGCAAGCATTTATGTTACGACGAGTATACTCGTCACGAAGAAATAGCAAGAATTTATGTCACAATGAGTACGTTTGTCATGAAGAAATCACAAAAATTTATGTTACGACGGGTATACTCGTCATAAAGAAATCACAAAAATTTATGTTACGACGAGTATACTCGTCATAAAGAAAGAACAAGAATTTAGGTTACGAGTATACTCGTCACAAACAAGTAACCGATTAACAGTGCTGTTAGATTGCTTTCAACGTACCAAAAATCGCAAAAATGAAAACGAACGTCTAGTTAACTCTTGTTTGTTGCTCTCAAGATAGTGAATGTTTATACCGCATAAATAAAATATTGCATAAAATTCTCTGCATTTAGTGTTTCATATTCCGCCGATCGCTCTCGCCACACACGCATAAAATCCGCAGCCCTCTCGTTACACTGTCAGCCATATTGAATCTTCGTCTGTTCCGCCGATTCCCTCGACGCTAATGTATTAAACGTTTAAATATTTTAATGCGGCAAGTGGACATTCTCGATAACAGAAACCGAACTGTAACAAGGTGTTATTAGACGCCGAGGGGGATTCGCGAGCGCTGAAAACGTGGAACGACGATGATGCTAATCTTTAAGTACCGTGCTTCTTCCCGGGCCAGCTCGGCTACGTTGGAATTGTCATGTTGCAGGCTGAAATCGCGCTCCCCTGTCTGCGACAGAAGCGTCTCTCGTTTGGATGCTGCCGAAGGGGCCGGATATATTAATTGAATCTGTTAGTAAAACGGACCGAATCCAACTGTTTCCGGGGAAGTCGTTTGCCGCTGTTACCCGCGGAAAAAAGATCGCCTCGCCAGCGTTAACCGAGTCAAAAAAGGAACGGAACGACGGAGATTAGAGTCTTCTAAGGGTCGCGTAAAAGTCGTGGAATTTCGCCGAGTTATCCCGACTCGAAGGGATAATAACCAACGGAAATCGTCGACTTTTAAAGCGTCCGATAAAATGGGAAAATAGAATGCATCGAACGGACGAAATTCTTATCAATTATCTCAACATTAAATTAATTTATCCGGCTGTGTTTCACTCGATTATTATGTCTGCCCGCTTCGCCGGACACAGATGCAACTAATTTTACATAATTAAATTGTACTTAACATTACTCGTGTGATACGAATTCATTTGATAATTAACCAACCGGCACGGAAATAATCAACGATCTAATTGTACGAAATTATTTTCTTTTCTGTTTTGCAATTATGTGGAGCGTATTGGTTAAACTCACTAATTATTTTAATTGTGCACACTCGTTACACGACTACGATAAATTGACTGAAAATTTTATGAAAAATTGAAATTGTCAGCATTAATTGCAAGATTCTGGAGCTACGTAAAGATTTCATTCTTTTTCGAATTATTTTATTCTGTTGAAAATAAAATAACGGTATTTTTGTATCGTTTAATTTATTTTTCTTCTTCGTTTTCCGTTTGACCTACTCATTTTTGTCACAAATGCATAAAATCCGCGCTCTAATGATAAGAGCATACGTTCCACCCGGCGTAAAATAACTTTTGTTCGTCGTCGCTGTATCCTTCGTTTTATCAGTTTATAAAAGTAAGAATGAGACATTTGTTCTGATTTTTAACAAATATTATTGCAACGTTTGCCGCAAGTAACATATAAATTGAATAAATAACTCGTAAATGTATCTCTATACGATATAAATAATCGTAAATTAAAGAATTAGAGACCCATCATTTTGACAGGTTCCGTAAATCTAATGTTAACCCTTTGCACTCGAAACTATTTAAACTGTAAATATAATCATTTTTCTCACTTATAGTATTTTTTATTTTATATGATAAAATGCATTTTATGCATATGAAATTGATTCTTGGAACTCACACAACAGTTATTGTTATTATATAATTATTATATAATTATAATATAATTATTATATAATTATTATATATTATATAATTTTTTAAATCTAAACTTTGTTAATATAAACATTATCTTAAAACGTGATGTAACAAATTTTAGTGGTGCCTCTGAGTCACCACTCGAGTGCTAAGGGTTAATCAAATAAATTTACTAGCAGCGTCAATTTTGTCACGAAGTATTATTTCCGTTCCGTTGCCTACGTGACGGAAGAGAGACCATTCTGGCCGAACATGATAATGTGATTATCAGACAGTGGCTTCTTACACTATCGCAGCGTGTTTAGGGCAACCTGTTATGCAACTAGACGGAACAGTTGACGCAGAAAGTTGGCCAGATTTGTGCCGGCGGAGATTTTGTTCGATGGCAGTGTCGCAGAAAATGTATTATGGTGGACGACTGTTTCCTGGAAACTGCGCCACTCCAGAATCTCGTCTCTACGGTTTGCTTAGAAACACATTGCCGGCTAGTAGCCACTAATGGATGAGTTTAAACTGCGCCATACCTACCAAACTACCATATCCTGTCGCGATGTTGGCCAACCCCGTATCTCCATGAAAGCAAGATCCGATACACATCGTGCTACAGAGTTACAATCTGTGCACCCCTTCGGAGACATGTTTCTACTCCGGAACTGCCTTACGGAAAGAACCCGCCGTGTAATTGGCACTACAGTACTATCTACGGAGTGTCCGCGTGTTTACAGAGTGGCCCGAAAGTAACGATAATATTTTCTACTAAATCTTGAAGTTATATCGAAGTTATATATATATTACTATCGAGCCCAGAATCTTGAATCACTCAGGGTGTCCCGAAAATGTCTCGTAATCCGGATATTGGAGGTTCCTGAGGTCATTTGAAGCAACTTTTTCCTTTGCGAAAATTTTCTCCGAAGCTTCGTTTACGAGTTATTAACGAAAACAAAGATCAATGTTCGAAAGTTTAACGTTGTCAATAAATATAACGGGATAAATCGAAATTTTCTTCTTTATTAACATGTGTGCCATCAACATTATAAATCGATAACGATTCCGTATTTTCTGCAAAGGGAATTAAATTAATTTTACGAAGGCAGTTAATTACAGTCACATAAACCCTACCGTTAATAATCAGAAAATTTGCGATTCTACTTTGTTCCATATTTTCCATATTTCGTGCAACGGACGTGGCGCATTTAATAAAATATTGTATCCCATGCTTCTACTAACTTTGTTTTTTTTTAAAAAACGATGAATCGATGAGAGAAACTGCAGATATGTAAATTACTCTCTTCGTGCACAAAGGAGAGAGGGAATACGTGTATTTTTATTTTTACTAGGAAACATTTCAATCACGCAACACGGTGCACGGAGAAGTTATGAAACAATACTGAAGTTATTCTTTTATTGTGCTCAGCATTGCAGAATATATTGCAATGCCCGAAACGCGTGTATAAACTTTTATTCAGGAATATGCATCATTTTTGATCGGCATGAGACAACAACTTTTATCAAGATCAGTGAAACGAAATGAATACTCTTTTGATAATCACTTCGGAATCAATGCAAAACTGTATGAAGAGTTTGTACTGTTGCACTGAACAACAAGGTTCAAATGGATATTTTATAAGGAATATAGACAAAAGGCATTATTAAAAAATATTGGATATAAAGCATAAAGTGCAATACTTTGACCATTATTTCTGCAGAGTGTAAATGGTACGGTATAAATTACTTCAAAATAAATAATACTTGAAATAATTAAAATGTATACTATAATATATAATAAAATATTATATGTATTACAATATTATAATATTATACTGTATAATATATATAATAAAATATACACTATAATATATATTCCATATAGTATAAACAGAATTAGTAATAAATGATAAATAAACGAAATTGATAACAACTGATCGCCGATACTTATGCAGCATAATTTATTATTCCATTTTTACATAGCAGTGAATCGTGTAAAAAGAAACAATCGCTGCTGTATATTGTAACATAATTGCATTGGAACCTCACTAGTTGCAGTTTCGATACCGGCACGTGACTCGCCTCGGTTGAATGTGATCAAAATACGTCGGTGGCTGTTGTGTAATTACGGGAAACACGTAGCACAAGGTACTACGTTGTCTAATATAGTAGCATCGATGGTATATAGTGGAGATGAGTGATTCCGTATAGTTGATTGATCGCCTCGATAATTCCAGGAACTTGGTCACTTGCAGCTTTCATGTGCTTTCGTGCAACTATCGGGGCTCTACCGCGCAACAGATGAAATTCCATCGAAACAGGAATGCCAATAATGTTCAATTTATAGAATGATTCGTTTACTTTCCAGACGACAGGAAAATAAACGAATTTTTATTTGCTGTAGCTCGTACATTATTGTTAGACTGCGGATCTTCACGCGAAATAAAAATTGTTCGTATCAATTGCAAGAGAGTCGAAATCGAATGATTATATTTTTTCTAAACTAAACCTACCAAGACGGTCAGGATGACCGGTTTTACATTTTGTATTTTAAAATTGCTGAAATTATAGAGACTTTTTCATAAGAAATTATTAAATGAATTTCACAGTCCGAGTATTCGTTGTAATAAAAATTATGGGAAGTCTAAATAGATTCGGTTTTATCGTTCTTACAGAGCAACAGAAATTCGTCGCTTTTAGTGCTCGGTAGGTTTAGTGTTAAAAAATCTAATAAGCTAAAACTATAATACATTGACATTCATAAATACTTTTAATTTGTCTGCTGATTTAAATTCGTTGCTAGGCTAGTAATTGCTCAGTTTTCACATACAGATGTACCAAGGAAAATGGCTGTTTCAAAATGACCGTATAAAATTCTCGAGATTTTAACAAAACAAATCATTCGAAATCCTGAATAAACAGCGACAACATGGAATGCCTCAGGACCTTTCCTTCGCGTGATTGGACTGCAGCAGCTCGCAAATAGTAGATTTCATTTCCGAACTCCCTGCAGTAGTATCACAGCTGATTCTGCGCAATTTGGATCCTGAACCTTTTCTCGGGGCAGCTCAAGTATCGCAGGAATAGTTGAATGTCTGTAGGTCAGATCCGAACCTGGGACGAACTGCAATGCGTTACAAAGAACGCGCGGAGAGGAAAATGAAAGAACGTTTCCTTGGTGAAGGTATTGAGGAGCTGAGAGTGACGGTTCGAAGGAATCTACCTAATCCCGCGGTAGTGCAAAGAATTGCGGCTCACGCTTGGATCAAAGCCGAGGTGGTATTTCGACGAATTCCGCGAGGTTTTTCAAACCATGCTGACAATAGGAATGGGGTGAAGACTGTTGCAATAAGACGCGGCAGATATATTAGAATGGCGTACAATAGAATATCCTATTTTGACAAGCTTGCGGTAGCAAGCTTATTATTTAGTTCCAATAAGTAGACTGCGAATCTTTATGGAAACTTTCGTGAATTTTTGTACAAAAATGGTAAAAGAAAGGCGAAATTTCTTACGTCAACTATAAAATGCTTTCTGGTCAACGTGCGACAATATTACAAAGATATTATGAATTAATCTTTGAATTGCTACAGAAAGATAATGAATCAATTTTTGTTATGCACGTTTATGTGAATTTTAATGGGTAAAAATCAGTTCAATAGTAGTAAAAACACAGATTTTGCTGTTCCGTAACGTGGAGCAAGGAGAACTTTTCACCAGTTTTATTTTGATTTGCTCGAGACAACTTTTTCTATCATCTCCAATTTATTGTCTAAAAGGAAGAATATTTCAAGCTTATTGTAGCATATTGTACAAAATCAGGACACGCGTTCAAAAATACCAATTATGCCCTTTATAAAATAATGTTACTGAAAATTTTAATTTGTCGAGCTTGCAGCGAACAAGTATTCGTATTATTTTTAATATTTCTGTTACAGAAGTTTTGCATAAAATGCAAAAGCTTCATTCTGTAATACGTCACGATGCATTTATTTTACATTGACGATCTTTCTAACTAAAAACGGCTTTTCAAGCTTGACGAAATAATTCCGTGTCAGTTCTATATATCCCCACATGTTTGACATGGAACTGTCGAAATCATTTCTACAATTATACGCCCGGAAATAATAAGGAATTTGTATAGCTACGTATCACGGTCCCAGCTCGCATGCACTCGTGATATTGAGAGCTTCGAAGCCACATTCGTAGAACACAACTTACGGAGCTGAGTTTCACCTTCGGTCAAGTTCTATGTGGTCGGGGCGCAGTGGAAACTGCTGAGCTCCGCGCAGGTGCGAAAAGTTGCGCTACATATGAGGTACGAAGCCAAGGCAGTGCTTCCGACAATTCCTCGAAATCTGCCAAAACGGATTTAGGATAACATAAGCTCCTTAGTAGTAATACGTAGAAAATGCATCAGAATGTTGTACCACTCTTCGGAGAAAATATTTCAGCAGAATGCTTAAACGCGATTGTTGAAGTAAATTATTACAGTCTTCGTTGAAAACGAAGATTATTTTTAATTTTAACATAGAAATAATTACTGTCACTGTGAAAGTTTCTAACTTTGATCGACGCGAATAAGAAAAGAATGGAAAAATGATTCAAGAATAAAGCAAACGGTACAAAATATTCGATGCTCTTTTGTTTATACGTCAGAAACTATATTACATAATTTCTTTATTCCGTATCTTATAAAAATATATATAATTTCATATTAATATTGTCTTTATATATATAGTTATTAAACAGTATATTATTATAATAATTATAATAATATTGTATATATGTACAAACAAAGTTAGTATAAAATTTAATATATATCTTTATAATTATTATAATAATATACTGTAATATAATATATTATACTTATATATATATAATAATATACTATATTATAATAATATAATAAGCTATTAGACACTGTATCATTATAGTAATTATAAAGCCAGACGTCCGTTCTATCGAATAGAATACTGTTTACCAATAGTAACAGTAACCCTACAACAATTGCATTCTCATTTCACAGTATGCCTGAATGCAAGTTTCTCCTAAATTAAGTACAATTCGATAGAATTATGTGGAAAGTGTATGTCCAGTCGAACTCGCTCCTGATTGGTCGAATCACTGTTCCGGAACGGTCACCACGCGAAGCGTGAAGCGTGACCAGGGATATATATGTACCTATATATACGCCTTGTATCTGCATCAGCAACATGGAGTACTTCAGGAAATTCCTTAATGTGATCGGATGGCTCGACCCTACCAAGGTGGATTTTATTTCCGAACTTCCGCCGGAGGTGTCGCAGTTGATCCTACGCACGTTGGATCCTCGATCTCTGCTTTGCGCTGCTCGAGTGTCAGGTAAGTGGTTGAATGTCTGTAAGAATGATCCTATACTCAGACGAACCGCGAGACACTACAAGCAGCGCATAGTGCAGAGAAAGAGAGAACGTTTTGCTGCGGCTGCTGTTAAAGAACCGAGGGCGACGGTACATAGAGTAGTTCCATTTCCTACTCAGGTGAGAATGGCCGCACCTCATGTACAAGCTCGGCCAGCTTTGACAAATTCGACGTGGGCTCGAATGCGTGGCAGGTCTATTAGATTGTAGTGTTTTTTGTATTAATAAATTGTTTAACCTGACATTTGCTCCTTTCAGCAAATAAATATTATTATTATTATTTAGTTAAGTAAGTGTATATAACTTTTAATTTTTTGATGTATCTTGACCAGTTTCTTTAATAGTAGCAATATTTTTTTAGGTTTATCATAGGACTATTAATAATAAATTGTATCTTGTATAGTTGTATTTTGACCAGCTGCTTCTATAGTAACAATTTTTTTTTCTAATTAGTTCTAATATGACGTAACTAAGAATAACTTGACATCATATTTGACGATCTCTGCAGCCAATGCGAGTAAAGAACAACTATAGCAGATCTCTACACCGACAAAATGAAAGTTCACTTATGCGCATTTCATACGTACACACAGAGTGTCCATGAAAAATGGTGTACAAGTGGACTCCAGCCCAGAAAAGCACAGAGACGTCTTTAAGACGTCTTAAAGACGTCTGGTGTAGAACATTCGCGACAATCAGAACAATCAGAACTTTCGGAAGAGTTCTTCAAACATTAACGGCAGTCACTGTATCGCCATTAACGTTCGTACAACTTTTAAAACACAATAACTTTTTTAGAACTGGACCAATCGACTCGAATTTTATTTAAATGATTTTGCTATTGCTTGGAATGACAAAAGAAAAAATAAAAAAGCTCATGTTCGAACATTCAAACTCGATTTACTCGGAAACTACGTGCCGTGCAGCTGTAACGGCTACACGAGTCATATCCGCGCGTTACGCCGACTCTTTGCGATTAATCCACCGAGAAACAAGGCAGCGCAATTTGTATCTTTCCGTATATCTCGTATTTTTACGGGGACGTGTAACCGGCATGCATTCCGGCGGACAGGCGATTTACGCTGTGTTTCGCGTTACACAATGTGTTTATACATGATGTACGATTTAGATGTGTCTCAGGAGAAAAAAAATGTAGGAGAACGCTTCTCGCACGCATACAATGTTTGCAGACTTTTATGCGAAATAAATATCTCTCAGAAAACACGTCTTACAACAAAGTATCTTCGTCGATAACTTTAGTTAGTTACAAATAACGCGCGAATCTTTTTAAACTATCCTATTATCGTTCTCAGTCACAAAAATATCGTGAAACTATCGATCTGAATTCGAAACGGTCGTCAAACGTCTAACAAGTTCGCGCGAAATGATTATTAGGTCTACCGGAAAGTTGTAGAATATACTTTCCATCGTTACTTATGACTTCTTGCCAGCGCGATGGCAACTTGTAAATGCCAGTTTTGAAAAATGATTTATTTTTAGAGGCGAAGAACTCAACTAGTGCTTGGTTGACATCAGCTTCATTTGTGAATTTTTTTCCTGTAAAAAGTTTTGCAAAGAGAGAAACAAGTGACAATCAGAGGGTGCTAGGTCTGGGGAGTATGGTAGATGTGACAGAATTTGCCTAGCTCTGCGATTTTCTAACGAGTCGCCAAAGCAGCATGTGGTCTGGCATTATCATCGGTAGCCATGTTTTCACGATCGCGTCTCGCTTAATAATGACATGAGACATCTTTGTTTCAATTTATTTAGGAGAGTACATGTGTGTAAATGCAATGATAATGAGAGATAGTCATATATGTCTCAAATCAACATGTGCATATGGATTGAAACTTGAAGTGACACTATCGGACAGAACTTTCCGGAAGACCCAATAAAAAGAAACGTGGTCCGTTGCTACTGCAAACGAAGACGCTACATCGAGTATTCGAAGCCGATTATAAAAACGAGCGTACACGGCACGATCCATAGAATATTTTAGCCGACGGTTTGCCGTCCGAACGATTCTTGCGCCGTGTCGTTAACCCGAACACCGTGAATGGTTGATACTTGGACGACGAGAGCTATGGATTTATGGCGGCTCGGTAGTCGGTGACGCATGTGTGCACGGTCCGGCGCCGGAATTTATTTTACTAGGCAATTCTGATAAATATTTGCGTGGCCGCGACGGATTGATATCCACACGGAAAGCCGTTCTCGTGCCTGTTTCCTACTATCGATTGACCGCGCGCATCGCGCCGACTGAATATTCATAAATATGCGCGGTCCGATGATTCCTCCGAGGGCAGAGACTCGCGCGGGATGTAAGCCTGCCATTGCGCCGGCCCGTATGCCGGCTATGTTTGTATAATCGAAAATTAATTACCATGAATTCGCATGCCCAGCTAGATTAGTGATCCGCATTTAAAATGCGCCAGATGCTGCGATTCATGCGCGAAACCGTGATCCAACCTAGATAGTAAACACGATTGTGTATTACGTGCCTCCATTTGCCGAGCTTACAGGGGCTTCACCATCCTTCACTTTTCGGCAACGCGATAGAGTCTGCGGGAGCAGTGATTAGTACCGTTATTAATGGTTGGTAAACCTTCGCGGGCCAGGATTTATCGGAATACTGGAAATATTTCTTCTCGGAGAAGCGATGAGAGTCGGATCGACTGTTCATTGATAAGGCATAATTGTGACAAAATGTAAACTTCGTTGCAATATTTTGGACCTAATCAACCGGGGATTGTCATTTAATCTTCTCGCAGGTACAGCACAGATTCCGGCAAAATCTCTTACACTCGACACGCCATTATTGCAATTAATCGTTGATAGAGGGCCGTTTTACTGTTCTGCTCACACGGACAGAGATTTATAGTGCTTCAAAAAGGCACATTCAGTTTTTTCGTAATAACTTCACGTAAAGAAATGGCACGTTAAAGCAATCCGGGCTTCCCGAGGCACGGTGTATACGGGAATGACATACTTGCTTCGGGAACGTTAATGGGAAAATAATTCGACTCGCGCGAATATTTAATTGTCGCGAAATGATCGAATAACGACGATCGCTGGAATCAAATGAAAATTAAAGAATAATATCGCTTTCAAGAAATAAGTAGCTGCACTTTTCCATAGAACTGAATTTAATATTTTATAATATTTTTGATTCAATTTAATAAAATATACAAATGTTTAACCACGAAATTGTTTCGTCATTATAAATACGTTGCAACAAGTACAACAACATTACGTTATATGCTCATTTACGGTATATGCTCTTAATATATTTTTTCGCTCTTTACGCATTTTGCAAAAATCATTGCTATTTTCGATTCGACGTGAAAGATAGAAAGAACCCCGGTGACATGTTTACGACGACGCGTGCAAAATATTTTGACCTGTCTCTCCATTTACATTTTGATGTAAATGCAACATTATATTTATCAATTTTGCAACGGTTCTGGCGGTCGACCGTAGAATATTTTTGTTCGTCGCAGCGATAATGCGTCGCCGGTTCTGTTCAACGATTAACTTTGTTAATTATCATCGCTTATCGTCTCTTGTAATTTTATTGTAACTCCAATGAGTAATTACTGTATTGCCAATCACGTTTGAATTCCGTTCTGAACGATGCGGGAACAAAATGAACCGGAATCCAGAAAATAACCGTTCCCACCTTTGTGGATTATAATTCTCTTTCGAATCGAAATTGCTCCGACTCAATAATTTTAAGCTGCGCTCCCCCTTCTGTTTATAAATTAATGCGTTAAATGAAACTAGCACGCGAAAGCTAATTTCCTTCGTTATAGTTCGTTTCACGCGGAAAGAACCGAACTGGAAGATAGAATGTTTAATCCGATATGGAATCGATATAGAGTCCCGATGTAATAATTGGCATCTACAGAAACCGTAATCGGAGCCAATATAAACGAGCTCATATTTCATCTTACAACTGGACCGCGGATCTTTATGCCTTTATGGCATGCGCACACTTTTCAAACGCGAGGGAACCTGTAAATTGTCTTAGTTACAATAGCATTTTCTCATTTTATTTCTACTTTATTTCTACTTTATTTCTGTCTATCACGTTTCTATTTCTATTCATATAATCACTCTGCTAATCTTTTCAACGCCGCGTTTAAATGAAGGAACTTTCTGCATACGATCATGTACAAGGGTATGTCAAAATTATTGCACAATCGAGAAATGAGGGATTCCTGGGGTCCTTTGAAGCAACTTTTTCCTTAACGAAAATGCAATCTGCGACTCCGTTTACGAGTTATTAACGAAAAACACTGGCCAATGAGAGATCGCGTACGGCTGACGCCCCACTCTCACGACCACTGCCGCTGCGCAAGGGCGGATCGGCGTTCACACTCGCTCTCCGATTGGTCAGTGTTTTTTGATAATAACTCATAAACCAAGCCGTGGATTGAATTTTCGCTAAGGAAGAAGTTGTTTCAAATGACGCGAACCCCTTATTTCCCTTATTTCCCGCTTGTACAATAATTTTGAGACAGAAGTCTCGAGTGATTTAACGTGCAGCACCTGCCCAAAGGCTTATCCACACGGCCCCCATGGGCGCGGAATTGAGATACGCTCAATAAGCGCGCTCCCACATGCCAAGCCATGCAGGAGCTACCAGTTACTACGAGGACGCGGACTCTCGTCAGCAGACAACTGGTGGTGCCGAGCCCTTTCTATGCTCTACCGGCTCAGCAGGTCGGTTCCCGAGCTGAATACCGCAGCTCACCCGTCGAGGCCCCCAACAACTTCAGGGAGGGAAGGAAGGGAAGGAAGGAGGAGGGAAGGAAGAGGTAAGGAGAGGAATGGAAGGAGCCTCTGGCCAGCTTTAGCCATTTACCACTGCCCCCTCGATGGGCCTACCCACTGCCGGCCCGAGGTATCCCGAGCCAGATGGCCGGAACCTCGTGGGCACGCCGACACCCGAGGTACCAGTATTTAGAAGGCCGACTGGTAGGACCTGTCGTAGCTACGCTACTACCATGTTCGGAGACACCGCATCTCCAGCACTGGTCGGCTAGCGCTTCGGGATCGTGTAGTCGCTACTCTACAACGCCTAGCACTTAAGGAATCAGCAGAATAGGACCCGGCAAGCCGTATCCTACCCGCCTTTCTGCCTGTGTTCAGCGCCCTGCGCCAATAATTTTGAGACAGTTAGTGTCGTCGTTGTGAGTCTTAAGATGGGCTATGCCTGGGTCCTATGTGGACTATACTAGCCGCTCTCTCGACGCGTGCCGATGGTCTGGCTCTACCCTCGTCCGTTATCGTGACAGGGGAAGACAACGTGCTACTCCCGCTGTCACCTCGAGTCCAACCCAATCCAGGCACTCTTGACGGAGTAGTGTTAAAGTCAATTTATCTCCGCAAGAGGGGCTTCAGCCTGGCCCGAGGGGACGAACCCCGAGGGGTCCGCCCAGCATGCCGTTCGAATGGCGGAGTGGACAAGTCCACGTCTGCCCGTCACTCAAGTCGGACACGGGACGACTCCAAAGCTAGCGCCGCCTGATAGGAAGCGCAAGCTGGGTCCCGCGACTTGTGTGCACTAGCCCACCCTCTGTCCTTGCAATTAGAGCAGACCGGAGGTTCACTCTTCTTGCTACAGAGCGTGAAGGTATGCCCCTTTTGGGAGCAGTGACCGCACACGTCCTCCTTGAATTTACAACGCTTCGAGGTATGCCCGAAGCGTTGGCAACGGTAGCACCGAAGCACCTGGACGAAATCCCGTACACGACAGGAGTTCCATCCAAGGTAAACTCGGCTACCCCTCTGCTTCAGCCGCTGAAGATTCTGCGGACTGACGGCAACGACCCAGTTGGCTGTCTCCGGGGTCTTGCCAGCCATGCGGCTGACCCGAATTCCCGAAGGCACATCCTTCTGGTTCGCATCGCAGAGATTTTGCCTCCAAATACTGGAGGCAATTTCGTCCTTACCCATCCGACGCGGGACGTCGTAAACTAAAACCTCGGGGTCCCGCTTGGTGGGTAAGGAGACGGACAGACCCGCGCTCCGGAGCTTCTTGTTGCCAACGAAGGCTTGCAGGTCCTCCTTTCGGTCGGTCTCGACGACGATGCCACCGGAGTGGATGCGTCGGACCGACTTTACTCGGATCGCCTCCTTCGCTGGTTTAATGAGGGACAGAACAGTAACCTTCGTAACTTCGCTGCTCTGTCCTTTTTCCCTCGGCGGGAAGATTTTTACCACATGCTGCGATTGTGGCCGTCTCCCCGCTTCCGGAGAAGCTCCTTTGCAGTCGACTTTGTTCACATGGGCGTAAGTCGGCTGCGCGGCGTTGCAGGCCGTCTTCGGGAGAGTTCCCTTGGACGGCCCAGGTCGCATCGCACTCATTACGGCAGGACGCGCTTTTAGGTCCGCCCTGACCGCGGCGAGTTGCCCTTCGACGAAGCTATTCCGTTGAATAAGCTCCTGAACCAACTCGTTGAGTGCCTCAACCTCGGCGAGTATCTTTGACCCGGACTCCTTATTGACTTTCGACTCAGGTCGAAAGCAAAAGGTCCGTATTTCGGACACTCGCCTAAAGGCTTCGTCTCTTACGAGATCGAGAGGCCGTACCTTCTGCCCGGAGAACGTCCCCTTCGGTCTCCTGGCCCGGTTTACTGCGGCCTTGCCGGTGGGTGCGCCCGGCTTGGCTCGCTTCGACTTTTTGGTGACGGTTTGCCAACCGTCACCAGTAGGGTCCTCGACACGCTCGGGTGCCGACTGCACCTTCACGAGTGACGTGTCTCCGACTCGTTCGATTACTTCCACGTTACCGGTGTCCGGCGTACCTTCAACCGTGGGCTCGGTTTTCACCGAGACCGCTCGCGTGGGAGTCACACATCTTTGCAAGATCATACGAGGATTGGCGATATTAATCACCTTCCCGGATCTTGTCTTTCTCACAGACGCGGGGGGACTGACAGCTGCATTTGCAGTTCCCGCGTCTGCGGCGACGGCTTCACTCCGAGTAGGAGCTGGACCCGTCGTCTTTGGACGCTTAGTTTTTTGTTCATTATTTTTATTAAGACCCATAATGTGTCTTGGTCTTTCATCCAGTGCGCTCCCCGGCCACCACCGACCCGCACAATTTGGAACCCGCCAAAGGCTGAGTTAGGGCTACGCACCGAATATAGTCTGCTGGCTGGGTCGGTTTCCTTACCCAGCCCGCGTCCTCGCCCAGCAGAACCCACTTGCCCGAAGCGTGTGGTCGTTCCAAGCCGATTGACTGGACCAGGGCTGCTTTTCTCGTCCAGCCGCCCATCTAGCCGAAGCAGAGGCCAAAGGTACGTGTTGGGGACGTCTCACCCGCAGGAGAGGGCCCCCTCAGATCCCAGGATCCTCTTTTCCGACGACAAGGGTCGCCACGCACGGCAAACACGTGGGAGACAGCAGTCGGAGAGGCTGCCTCTTCCTCTCCACCACACTTCGTTCAGTTCGCTGCGTATTTAAGAACACGAGCTATCCAGCGGTACCTTTTTCGTGGAGGCTCAAGTGTGGCTAGGGCACGTTTGCCCCTTGCGGCCTGGGTTGCCCAGGGGATTGATTGCATCCCATGTATTCCTGAGCCCAGCGGAGTGTTGTCTAGTGGCGTGTTCCGCCCACGAAAAACGGTCTGAAAAACCGTTTAACGTAAACTGGGGAACTGATGCCACGAGTGACAACAGTTCCCCAGTCGGAAGTCATACAGCACATACAGTGCTGTACAAAGAACACGCCACAGCCCGTATGCTAAATCAGGGCCTCGCCATTATGCGAAGTACTACATGTACGACGCACTGACGGTCTCTAATGCCTTCATCGCCGATACACCCATCGACTCGGCCGATCAACCCTCCTACGCGAGGGCTAGTTCGGGGGTTATCTCCCGCCCTGGGTGGCCACAGACCGCCACCGCCCCTAATTTTGAGACAGTTTGTAGAAGAATTTAGAAGTCAAAATATACTTCAACGAATAATTTAATCATTAAAAATAAGATTTAACTACAATTCCATTACCGCCAGTATATTAGAATTGCCATTTTACTAAATTATACAACGCTACAGCCGAATGTAACTTAACCGAGTTTTTAGAATACTAGCCGAAACCGAGAGTTGTAATCTGATTCTAAACTTCGCAAGACCAACTTGCAAAGAGAAATTACATCAATATTAAATACCCAGGCCGAGGATTCTTACGGATTTAACGCACGACCCGTGTTGAAAATTCCTTCGCAAAAGATAACGCCATAAATCAACGGTGTCGCGAGTCCTCACGTAAACGGAGTATTTTACTCGTGAAGAAGATACGAACGGTAACTGCATAAGAATAACAGCTAGGAACCGTGGGATATTAGTAACGCGACTTAATACTGATAAGAGTCGTTGAAAAATGCGACCGAGATGAAAGAAAGGAGACCGTCGAAAGACCCCGCTGGGAACTCCAGATAACTTTGGGAAAGTACAATACTCATCCCCGGAGAACTTTCCGAGGAGAGCAGATAAATGGTTTTAATAGTATGATCCCCGGGGTCAACCGGGCCCGGTAAAATTACAGGCCTAACAGAGGAATAAACCGAACGATAATAATGGCCGAGAAGTGTCGAATGAATATTTTACAAGTTCTTTCCGCTGGCAATTATCGGAGGTTATTTGTGCAGCTTTTCTTTGCTGTGAACAGCTTTTTTCTGGTACAGGCGTTTTCTCTCTGAACTACTTTCTCTGACGTTGCCGAGAACTTCAATGCATAATAACTTTCCTTGGTCATTCATATTAAAACTTGATATATTATTAATTTATATCTGTGGCAAAAAGAGGCACCCGTCATATCAAATCGAATCGATTTGATAAGTGGGAAAGATATATAATGTACAATAATTTTGCTGGGGATTGTTATGCACGATAAAAACTTTCCGCATTTGTCGCAACAAATTGTAATTACTTAGCGATTCCTTTCCGTTTGATTGTTTTAGTAAATCGATTGTATTACGATACTGTTAAATGCTTTCAATTATTTTACAGTTTCAAATTGCGGTTACTCATTACTGTTATTATTATTATGTAGATGCACAAAATCGACAGTCTAGCAATAATGACAGAAGAATATAAATGGATCTACTAACGATGATGATGATCTACTTTCGATAAAATTGTTTCGCCAGAGCGCTAGAAACTTTTACGGATGTTTCTTCAACGTTCGGACAATCTCGGGACTCAATTCTTGACATTGTTTACGGCGGTACATGTAATCGCTGTACCGCTTTAACTTAAACTTCCATCGATGTACTTCTCTTCGAAAACATTCCCTAATAGCGAGTACCTGCATTTCAAAACTTCCCCGAAGACTGCCTCGGACGCGTCGACCGCTGATTCATTGTATTTCGAGTCTCAGACTTATCGCGACTACGACCAGCATATTTTCTCCCGAGCTCCTCGAACAACTGAACTTCTCTCGCAAATTTAGCTCTCACCGTTTTTTCTCCGACACGCGCACATATCGCAATGGCCACGCGAATTGGGGAAAAGAATGATCAGAGACATTTTTAAACCAACTACGGTGCCAATGCTCTCCACGATGGAAATCAAATCAGCGTTGAATAAAAACGGTTCCTAGACAATTAACAGATTCGAAGCATTGATGGTTTATTTAAACGAACACTAATAGGCAAAACACTTTACAATTCTAACACCGTACATTCCGAAAATTATCAGAATAAAAAGTTGATATTGTTCGAAGTAGAGACACGTATTTGCTATCAACGGAATCATTGTTTTTTAATTTAATGTCGCATCTGCTTAATAGCAATTAGCTATCATTTATTAGATAATATGTGTAGGGTTACATATAACGCAATATATACAATAGTTTCGCATTACATTTTTACATTATTTTCTTCATTAAGGCTTCTCAAATTACTATATAATTTCGCTAAACAATTTGGTTTCGTTTAAGTATGACACAACATTTACAACAGCATCATTTGTTAGACGAATAATACAAAAATGTCTTTGATTTTTTTACCGAACAAACGCTTTGTTATTACTTCCAGCAGTTTCTGCAGCTTTTCACCCCAATCCAAACCGATGTAACAAACTCGTGCAAAAATAAACTCTTCCACCATTTTCGCTAGAATTACAAGGACAATCTAATACCGACAGTCGAATCGAAAAGCAAAACGCTGCTACTGGCTAGAACTTTTCGCGCTTTAAATCAACGTGCTACGAAGGTAATCAGATAAAACGTCGCTTCAAAATAACCGCTAGGAGTTCGAATCGCTAAAAAAAGGCGAAAACAAACGGAGCCCGATAAAAACCGGCAAAAACCAACAGAAGTCGATAAAAACCGTTCGTAAACCGCAATTATTTTCGCACGAACTCGACGCATTATTCCGCAGGTATTAACGGATAAGTTCACCTTTGGCCGAAATCGTACGGGAGCGTGAAAAATAAAAGCAAAATTCAACGATGCCCAAGGGTTGACAGCGAGAGGGGACGGGGCTTTCCATTTTTCTCTCCCCCATAGACAACGGGCTGCTCGCTAGTTTAACTGTAAATCCCGGTGTCGGGCGCATCGATGCGGATGAAGGTGAATTGAAGCGGGAACGAGCCGATGCGAAACAAAAAGGCCGGATCCGCGGCATTATCCAACATTCGCGCTCGCAATTAGACGTTGCGCGCTCCACCGAAAACGCGGCCGAACAATATTTACCGTCGCCGATCCCGCTTGACATCCGCGAGTTTATCCGGAAGATAAACGCGCCTGTAATACGCTTTGTGGCTGATTGCCGAGATCCCGCAACTTGACATAATTTACGCTCCTGAACTTATTATAACCAGCGCGAGCCGCAAGTCGCGAAACGTCGCATTGCGAAGCGGAAATCTGTTTTTGGTGCTGGAAACTCGAGTTTCGAGGTTGCAAATTTCGTTTAGCAGTAATCTAGCGGTGATGAACTAAATAACATCGAATTGACAAGGTTATTATGCTAAGACCGCTGAAGAGAGTCATCATAACTACAGTAATTTCTCCTGAAAATGCCAAATTTCGGGTTGCTGTGAATTTCCCTGGGCTAATCCTACAGTAATCTAGCAGTGATAAACTAATTAACATTGAATTGTCAAGGTTAGTATGCTAAAACCGCTAAACAGTCGTCATAACTACAGTAATTTCTCCTGAAAATGCCAATTTTCGGGTTGCTGTGAATTACCCTGTGCTAATCCTAAGTCTATGTAAATCATTACATTCTAACCGACAGTTTTTGTATAATAAATTCAAATAACACTGGCAAAAATAGCGAAGCTTATAAAAAGGGTCCAAATAGGTATGAACGACAGTGTATGCGCCTACTTGATTCCACGTGTAGCGACAACCGAGGGAGTCAGCTTATGATCGCGATAGGTCGCCGCGAGAAGCATTGCGGAACCGCTTCCAGCTCGTTCGCGTCGATGGTCGCCGCCAGGTGCAACCTACTTGCTTTGAGGGTAGAACGGAACCGGATGCGAATATCGTTATCGGACTGCTGCGGCCAGCCTACTTTCGCTGGCTTTTCTCGTCCGGCCTCGGTCTATGTGCCATTTTAATTACGTGACCGATCCGAGAGCGCGGCTACCTTTGAGCTCGTCGACGCTTTGGAACAGACCCGTTTCAACGGGATAGACTACGGCCAACGTATCATCCGTACACGAAAAGGTCTTACCCATCGTCCGCGAGTTACGTCAATTCTTCTTTTTTAACGGAGGTAGTTATGACGCTTAAAATGCCGGCAGATGAAGTTGCGGGCTTTCATTGGATTACGGTGATTGACCATCGGATATTTCACGCATCGGTTTGCGAACGTGAACGCTATTTTAAATATTCGGAGGCTAGCGGAACCGGTTACTGTGCGGTGGGTGACCACTTGTTGTGCCTTTGGTTCGTTTTCGGGCACAATTAAATTTATATTTGTCGAATGAGATGTATTCAATTTTTATACAGTTTTATTTTGTTTATTTTGCAATTAGAAAATGTAATGTGTTTTATTATTGATATACAGTTAATTCGATATATTATTTATTACTAATTATATTATTATTATTAATTGTATTTATTATTTATTAATTATATATTATACAGTTATTATTTTTCCGGTTATTTATGGCACAAATGATACGACGTGAGAATAGTCGAGAATAAGCGAAATGATACCGATGAATTCCTAGCTTTTCCCGGGCAATGCTCGGCGTTTCTAACGCAGTGAAAGAGTCTCCTTCGAATCCTCAAATATGTATATTGATGAAGCTTGCCACTTCTCCGCAGTTGATATCCTACGGTATCATTCCTGCGACTGTCATCAAGAGGTCATTCAATTGACCTCTTTGGAACCACACTACAGATCAAGCACTCCAGTTTTCATTGCTCTCGACACAATCCGTTGAAAAGGATTGGTTACTCTTAAAAGGGCGTGTCTCTCGAAATACGGTGAAATGAAACATGGATTTGAAAGAGAATTAATCGATAGCCCTGTTATAAAGTATTTAAACTTCCCGAAACTTCTGTATCGGGGTTGAATACATCTAGTTGCCTCGCTGTTTCCAAACCAAAGCGTTTGTCCTTTGATAATGCACTTTTGTGTTCGAGTAAAATTCACAGCTCACTTACCGACTTAATTAACTATTCCTAGTTAACTATTTAAGTTAGATAACTATTTAACGTATAAAGTAAGATTTTTATATATTAACTAGTATATATTAATATATGAGTAAATTTATATATAGTATATAATATATTTATATTAATATACTAGTAATATACTACTACTCAAACTAATATTAATTTTTATATCAATATAGCATATATTAATATTAATATAATTAATGGCTATATTGATGCTATTGCTATATTGATATAAAAATTAATATTAGTTTGAAAATGTAATTCACGAATGCAGAAAATTCGCAGTGTAATTAGTTCAGTCATATTTTTTTGAACATATTCTTCATCCTTTGTTTGCAAGTCGATTTCTACTGACGCAATAAAAAATGATCCAATATGCAGACAGATGTTGAATTAATTTACTTTCTACACTACTTTCGTCATTCGCTGCAACGAGAAAAAAACTGCCACCGTTCATTACGCTTCCGTATTAAAATCACCCGTAAACCTTCCACCGTTAATAATCATCGGCATCCAGCAATCCGTTTGCTCGTCTCTTTGTAGACGATAGATTCAATGATATTCCACGTGGAATAAAGACATTTCAGAGTGTAACGTAGTTTCCCTTGAACAACGCAGGCTCTCCGAACACCTCAATTTCGGATACATCTTCGCGCCGCGCGTTACATGAAACCGGTTACGTGTCGATGATCTTATCAAGAATTCTGTCTCCAGCAGGATAATTGATATCGACGGTGGCGGTACAATTTCATCTTCCCAGTTCCGCATCCGAACAAGCGCTAATTAGTTAAACACTTTGCTGACCATAATTAATACGGTCCTAATGACTATTCGCTGGCGGGATCGAGTTCCGCGAACTTAGCTCCAAGTTTGCCTGACATGAACCTGGCTCGCTCCTAAGGGATTCCTGTAAAACCACACGGAACCAGCTAAATAGACAGTACCTCAGACGAGAAACAGTATCTCGAACCTCTGCTGCGAGAAATCGATATCAATAGCTTCGATGATATCTATTTTATTAAATGGAACGTTATTTCAAATGGATTTCTTTCTCTTTCTCTCTCTTTCACTTTCTTTCTTTCTTACTTTCTCTCTCGCTCTCTCTCTCTCTCTCTCTCTCTCTCTCACCAATAATGAAATAATCTAGAGAAAGACTAGTTATATGTTAACATAAAATAGCAAATAATTTTGTCAAATAACATGTATGCAAATAAGATAATATATTACTAGACTGCAGATTTTAATGCAGATTTTATGCAGATAAAAATTGTCTGCACTAATTACATAACACAGGAGCTAAATAGATGTTCACTTAATTTCTTAATAATACTAACAAGTTGAAAATAGTTCAATAGTACTTTCTATCTGAAATATCGAAGTGATGAATAATCCCGTCATTGTATTTTTATTTCTCATTGTAGTAAAAGTTTAATTAAATTCACATGATTTCATTAGCTAAGAATATAATACCAATAAAGCGTTTTTACAGTTTTTCCGTCGGGTCTATCATGACCCCAGTGTAAAAATCATTTTTAATGATTAAATTCCTTAAACGTTCTCGCAGACTCGTTTCACATAAAATCTACAGTCCGTGTATTAATTTAACGATTGTTCGTTGAAGAGATTTCCTTGAATAATTCCGAAGCTCGCTTTTCAAGTACGACCGCTTTCCGTTTGCTTATTTAAGCACGGTTCGGCCACAAATAATCGAAAATAACGTCCCGAACAGAGTCTCTAGTTTCTGTTGCGTTCCTTTTCCTCTGGCAAGGATCCTGCGGAACGAAGCGGCGAGTTAGAGAATTTATAGACCGCGATTATATCTGAATTCGAAAGCCCAGAAACGATCATTCCAGCATTTATTTATCGTGGTCGTGTTATCGCATAGGCAACTGTGTAAAGCAGAACTGAGGAATAGTTGCGCGCAACAGCTTTATTGCTCCCGCCGCGCCGAGAGCAACTACTTCTCGGAATTAACTGTTCCGCAGTCCATTCCCGATTATGAATCAGCCAGTTTTCCTACTCGTACTTTCCCCCCCCCCCCCCATAACGCATACTTCACCCGAACTCCATCTCTATTACCTCCGATCCCCATCTTAAGCGTCAAATTTAAATTTAAAGGATACCACGATTGCCCGACTCGATATTCAATCGTTGGCTGGGAGAACCGATTCCGAAGTCCCGATGAAATAAACACGAAACAAAATGCGATAATGTATGTATAATGGCGGGCAATCTTGAAATATTAGGTTCTGAAATTAGTATTTATGTACTTGTGCTACTTGCAAGAATTTTGGCTCGTAGAATTTGATACTAATAACTGAGATTTATGGTAATAAACTGCTCCGAAAGATTACAGCATAGGCACATATCGGATGAGAATTGGTCAACTTTGACTGACGATAACTTCGCGAAAAATCATTGATTTTTATTTCAAATTAAAGCTTGAAACCTCTAGTTTAAGACGATATTTCTCAATTTTATATTCTACGCACTCTCGCTACTGTAACTATTTAAATCTGAATCCATGTTTATCATATTGAAAATTGCCAAGTTTGACGAAGTGCACGGACTTTGTCAAATTTTTTCCGGGGATGCCGTTTAGAGTAGAGTAAAGTTTGATACTTCATCTTTAATTTTTTTCTCGCGAAGTTGCAGCACTTTAAAGTAACCAAACCCCATATGTCAGACTCCTGGAAAGAGGTGCAAAATCAAATCACGTGCAAAATAAAAAATATCTCAGGGAAGGAAATTGGATGAAAACTAAATATAATGTTTTCAATCATTTTCTACACTGTTTCTTGATGTCCTATCAATCATCTGGAAATGCCAACGCCGACGGTACGTGACAAAAATGCGCAAAAAACTTCAGTTCTAAATGAATAAATTGATGGTATCCGGCTTTAGATTTCGCACAAACGAATTGCAATTTCTGCATACTGGAACGACAACCAGCCGATGCTCATGCCCGGTGTCTACTTACACCCGGCGAAAACTGTATTCTTGCGCGATTTTTTGGAAATCGGTAAAATAGCCAAAAGGCATCCCACGGGGAATTTCAACCGCGAGACTTATGCAGCATTCGGCATACGAATGTAGGAATACATCCGCGAATAAACCTAGACCGTCTGTATCGGTGGCCTGGATCTCACGTCCCGACTTCCAATATTTCGGCAAAGATACCTGGCGAAACCAGTAAAAGGGAGCAAATATTGGTTCGAGGTGCACGGACTCATCGCTGTCGTCAGACGTTTTCGGCGATCTTCAACGGCTCAACAGATATATCAAGCTCAAATATAATTATGTTGTATCTGTGAGATTTAATTGGTAGCCGGCGAATCTTTATGTATTTATGACGCAATCCGGGCATATTAACGAATATGCACTGTTCTATTATTCTGTGCTCTCTGTTTTCCCAAAGAAAATTTTCTTCTTCCGATTTTCATGAAATAATTATAATGAAAATATGCACAAATATTCGCTGTTCAATAATTATAAATCAATGGTAGGAAATATTCCATCGAAATGGTAAATATTAACGAAAGAAATTAATAATTAATTTAATATACTTGGATATCGGATATCAAATTTTAACGAAGAAAACAATGTTCTAGAATGTCCAAATTATATTCTCGAATTTTTAGGTCTCGATAATGCTGTTAGTGTTTGAGTGACAGTTGCTTGAAAACCGCATCATAATAATGCTGCACCGCGAGCTACAAACTCACAAAAGTCAGATCCGCCGGGTAACATTTCGAACGGAGTTGTGTGACCGGTGAAATGGAAAAAGACCGCACCGGAAACAGTATACGTGATTTAATGGGTATGAAAAATCTGCCGTGAGTTCGGGAAATCGTCAATATGCAGTTCTCCGACGCTGCTAAGCACACAATGGAAAAGAAGAAAATAAAGTGCGAACATGAAAACATCAATGGGAAACTGCGAGCGTTATTCTCGGGCCGGCAACGCCTAGACACATGATGCATAGTATCATATACACAGTAAATACGTTAGGGCGATTCGCAGGTATAGTGCTCCCAGTTCGGGAAAAACAAGCCCGTAAATTTCGATCCTCGTATTGCAAGGAAATTCACGATACTTTAATTGCTGTTGAAAATGGGACAACGGGAAGCATCCTCATAACATCTAAACGAGTTGTCACATGTTACAACGGGCGGTTCGAAATTGAAAAAAAGAGGAGTGCGTTGAGCGACAAATGCATTTGTGGTCGCTTGCTTCCCGTAGTAACCGAGCGTGGCAACGTAAAATAACACAATCGGTGTACTTATCACAGACACATCAAATTCGCAAATTAAGCTTCATTAGTTTCTTAACACAGATTCAGAATAATTAATTTTAAATAGGGGTGATACGAATTATAATAAATTATGAATATAAAATTTAATTATAACGAATTTTTAATATAGATTTAAATTGTAATAGAATTTAATAGAAATTTAATATCTTGGTACATTTACAATGGAAATATAATTAGAGATTTTAAATTATAATAAATTTTTAATAGAAGTTCGATTAGAAATTTTAACTTATATATTTTTGACAGAAATTAAAACCTTAATATATTTAATAACAACTGATATCTAGTAAAGAAGATACAGCGATTTAATTATGTAGTGAAGTGAGACTTATGTAGAAGTTGACTTCTAGTGTAAACACTGTAGATAGCAATGCTATAAATTATCAAAATGCAAGCAGCACGAAATGCATTGCGTTCAATGCAATCGCTGATTTATCGGTAAAACATTCGTGCCAGGAAAGTTCAGCATTGTCGAAACGACATTGAGAAGTGTCGATACTCTGTACAGTTATGGTTAAGTGGACGCGTTTATATTTACACCGTATATAATAAATTTGCATACGTCGATGCTGATCCAACGGCGTCCGCGTGTCGATAAGTCCTGACAAGCATTAACGCGCACGTCCCGCGAAATTTTTCAAACAATCGCTCTATCATATCTGAATTTTCTTTATTTTCGTAGGAACGCGGATAACGATTATCCGTCTCCGCGTTCATCACGCGCAACAGAACGCCCGACATTGTAACGACTAATTTGCCGAAATATCGCAGATAAAAATCCGACGAAAATATTGCATTACTGTCCCCGTACTTGCTATTTTATGGCACCCAATTAAAAGCCCCAATGACGTTTCATTGATTCCCGTAATTCAAGTGCGGACGATCGTCCGATTATTGCAGTAAATTCTCCCTATTTTTCCTTCGTCTTGTAAACAAAAATGGACAATTTGGGAAGGCAAGATACGATTATTCGAGCCTTGTACCTCGTTTTTATAATTATGTAAATATTATTATTGTTACAAAAACGAGCCACGAGGCTCGAATAATCGAATCTCCTTCCTCCAAATCCTTCACTTTTGTTCACAAGCTGATGAAAAATTGGGGAAATTTTACTGTAATGCGTTCACGGCGGAAACCGGGAGAAATGGCTATCAACCTGCATACCGTCCTTTAGAATTAGATTCTGCAACGCTGGAAAATGTTATTGTTAAGACTCACAGATTGCTCGCAGAGGAAATTCACCGGTTGTATTACGAGTAGACCGCGGATCTTAATGCAAAATAGAAATTCTCCACCTCGATCGCAGCGAGCAGGAGTTAAATAAAAATTTATTTTCATTCTCAACAGTTCCATTCAGTTGATATTAACGAGAACGTTATTATAAATACTGTTGAATTTTTGTATTGCATTTACAACGTGCTGTATTCGACCTAGTTGCTTTTGTCATAAATGCAAATATTACAAACAGAAACCTTCAGATAAGAGAGTCTCCACTGTGCTATTCATTTCTTGCAAATCGAAACAAAATTTGATTCATCTGTGATCAAAGTTTACGAATGACAGATTATTATTATCAGACAAATTATGAAAACGAAGAAGTGTTAATTCAGTGCAGAAAGAAATCGTAGTGCAGGCTCGAATATGCATATTATTATATAATTCTCGTATTTAGAATAATCAGATATTGCAGCTTCGGATAATCCAGATTCTACCGTGCGAATAAAATAAATGCGCAACAATATTTCCGATGAAAATAGAGAATTCTCGGCGACGTTCCTTATTTCGAATATTTCGAGCGATAACTAATTAGCGCCGCCATCGGAGTTCCATCGACTGCCGTGTCGCGGCCACGGAAAAGTGTCCATCGACCCGCATTTGCGATGCAGATGCGGGAAACCGGCTGTGAAAACGCGTGAATTTTCTTGAATCTGTGCGGAGCAGACGCCGTTTCCGGTCTCAGAAGAAGAAAATATTGAAATGTAGAAATTTGTTCAATATTTAAACAATATAGAATATGTATTGATTAGGAAAGAACTAAACGTGATGAAAACAGGAAATATCGCGTACCGTATCTACAATTAGGATTACAACTAATTCAGTTAATTCTACGACTCGCAACGCTCCTCTCTCGACGACTCTCGAACACACCCTGTCCACGCCATACACGCTCCTTCGACACAACGCCTGCCTTTTCCAAAAACGTGACAATCGCATCCGCCGGCACTCCGTCGCCAAGGGTTTTTCCTATCTGACCCGGCCTTCGCCAACGTTTCTCTTCTATTGCCTACCATAAATACAAAGTCTTAAAACTACGGTCTCCTAAGCCTAACACTCCTCCTCATCCTAAACGTACCCACTAAATTACGATACTACACTCGTTCGTCCTGACCGGACATCTGCCCACAGATGTTCTCATCGCCACTGTACGAACTTTCACTTTCACCGGAAAAATCGTCCTCTTCGTCGGTACACATAGCTTCATGTAATCGGCTGCAGTGGATGTTTCCTGCGGCCCTTCATGATTACCCACCTTCTGCACTTCGTAGCGGTCATTCCGCAGTATTCTTGTCACACGGTATGGTCCAAGAAACTTCGGGTAGAATTTTAACCCCGGATCAGAGAGCCTGTGTCCTTTTCACTCCCTCTCTATATCGTGCTGCTTCCTTTTTCCGTATCTCCTTAAACCAGTAATCTCTCTTAACGAGCGTCTCTGTTTTGGAAATACCGAAATGACCGTGCTCGTGCGCAAGTCGAACTATCTGGATGTGCGTTGTCCTCAGCACAACTACCAACGGCGTATCATCAACCTCTCTATACAGAATATCATTTCGCAACGGGTACGCATCGCCTTCGAACCGCTCAATATTATCTCGAATTTTCCTCAAGTTGTCGTCCTGTACCTGCGCTCTTCTCAAATTTGCGATAATCCCCAGTTCGTTTTCTCCCACTAGCATAATTGTAGGTAGTGGGTTTCGGCATAGCGCGTCAACATGTGCCATATTTCTTCCCGTTCTATGCTCCACGCTGTAGTCGAACTCTTCTAAGAGAAGCGCCCACCTGGCCACACGCTCACATAAGTCCTTTTTCCTCATCGTTAACGCAAACGTTTGACAATCCGTCACAATTTTAAATGAAATGCCGAGTAGATAAACACGAAATTTCATCAACGCCTTTACAATTGCCAAAACTTCAAGCTCGTAGCTTGTATACTTTTCTTCGGCTGGAGTAGTTTTACCACTCGCTTCGCTATCGCGCTGCAACAATATCATACCATATCCCATACTACATGCGTCTGTATGTACTTCTGTCTCTGCACCCACACAATACAACTTTAGTACAGATTTTCCGCTTAGAGCTAATCTTAGCCTATAGAAAGCTTCTTGTTCACTCGCTTCAAACTTGAACTTGATATCTTTTCTTAATAAATTCGACGATGGTCTCGCAATAACAGAGTATTGGTACACAAACTTTCTGAAATTTCCCGCTAAACCAAGGAAACTCTGAACATCTCTAGCACATCTAGGTCTCGGAAAATTCGTGACAGCACTACTCTTTCGTTCTGACGGTCGAATGCTACCGTTTCCAACAATGTGACCTAAATATTCTACTGTTGTCTGCAAAAAACAACACTTGCTCCAATTAATCAATAATCCATATTCTCACTAGCAACATTTAATATTAATTTGAGATTCTCGATACCGCGTGAGAAATCAGAAGAAGGTACTATTAAATCGTCCATGTATGTCAAAATGACCCCGGTTGCAATTATCTCTTTGAACACTGCATTTATAAACTTTTGAAAGACGGCTGGCAAATTACATAACCCAAACGGTACCTTTAGAAATTCATAATGACCGGTGGGAGTCACGAAGGCGGTGTATTTTCTGCTACTCTCATCAATAGGAACATGAAAAAATCCATTTCTGAGATCCAAAGTACTAAATACTTTCGCGCCTTCTAATAAATCCAATTGATCCCCTATCAAAGGTAGGGGATATCTATCTTTTACAATATTTTTATTAAGCTATCTGTACTCAACACAAATTCTAGTTGAACCATCCTTCATCTTTACTAGTACAATTCGATTTGCGTAATCTGAACAAGACTCTCGAATTATTTCATCTTTCAACCATGACGTTATTTGTTTATCAACTTCAGATTTATCCCCGGGAGACAATCTTCGCGGTCTCTCGTACACTGGGATCTCGTCTTGCAGTATCAAGCTCATTTTAATCCCTACTTCTTTCGTTTTAGATGGTTTATAACTTGCAACACAATCTTCTATAAGTTTTCTATGTTCAGGAATCGCAATGTGTGATAAATCTACATTGTCAACTATAGCCTCGACATTGACATTAAATATTTCCGGCAAATCTATTTTTTTAATAAAAATTTCTCCTCCTTTCGTACTTAGTTCTACGGAATCTAAAAATTCTGTACCGATTATTAAACTATGGGACGACAAGGTATTGGGTAGAACGTGTATATTTATTCGATATGTTATCTGATCTATTGCAATAGTTGTTGAAAATTCCCCTAATGTGTGGTTGCTCTCTGCTCCGACACCACAATATTGCAAAATCTTATTATTCAATCTAGGAGCACCAATTTTAACATAATAATCCGCTCGCATCAAATTCAGTTCGCTTCCAGAATCTATTAACGCTGTCAACTTACAATTTCCAACTTGCACCTCTTTAACTCGCTTCTTTCTCGACGCTTCAGACACACTTGGGTCCTCTTTCTTTCGTCGGGCAGTTTGCAGCCGTATGGTATCGGTTTCCACACAAAAAACATCGCCGTATTTCTTGCTGTGCCACTTGCTGTGATTCACCTTGTGATGAGGTTCCATGGACGGTCGTCTTCTTCTTCTCCTCAGGTCGCCTGTTTTTCGTTCCTGATTTTTCCTTCATGTCTTCGTAAATTTCGAATTTTTCTTTCAACTCACGTATATTTCTAGCACCGTACAATATCGTTTTGTTTGTCTCGAAATCCTGAACTCCGTCAATAATATACTTAATAACTGTTGATACTTCCATGTCCGCTTGCTTCGCAATCTCCAACATTTGATAAATGTATTCTTGATACGACTCGTTCGATCTTTTAATTTTACGTGACAACTCTGTATGTATCTTGTACCTATTTGCAGTTTTAGCAAATTCAGATTCCAATGCTCGCTTCATCTCGATCCATTTGCGACAACATTTTTCATAGTCGACGAACAATCTCGCCGATCCACGCAATAACCGCTTCGCATAAATAACTTTTTATACTTCACTCCATTCACATAGCTCCGCCATGTCTTCAAACTCTTCGAGCCAACAACGAATGTTTGCTTTATCGTCTCCGCTAAATGTACGCATGGACTCCTCAACATCTCTGAATGTTAATGCCTGCATCCGTCACACGCATCGTCTCACATTGCTTCCTTCTTCTTCATCTTCACTGCCATCAGTATAGTCTTCCTCTTCGCCATGTTCTATTTGCAACATTATGGCTACTTTAAGCCGATCTTGTAATTGCTTCTTATTTCCCGACGTTCTCAGCTTGCGACTCTTCAATTCTTCCTTCAAATCGGTTAACTTCATTGTTATAATTTCCTCTAATTTGTCAGCAGATAGGCATGCTTGTGACACTTCGACAACGGTATCGTTTCCTTCAGACATCTTAAAAGGTTTCTAAATGCCCAACACAACAACTAGAGTTCAACTCTCAACTCCTACAGTCACGATATCAAAATGATGTAGAAATTTGTTCAATATTTAAACAATATAGAATATGTATTGATTAGGAAAGAACTAAACGTGATGAAAACAGGAAATATTGCGTACCGTATCTGCAACTAGGATTACAACTACTTCACTTAATTCTACAACTCGCAACGCTCCTCACTCGACGACTCTCGAACACACCCTGTCCACTCCAAACACGCTCCTTCGACACAACGCCTGCCTTTTCCAAAAACGTGATAATAGCATCGGCCGGCTCCCTGTCGCCAAGGGTTTTTCCCATCTGACCCGGCCTTCGCCAACATTTCTCTTCTATTGCCTACCATAAATACAAAGTCTTAAAACTACGGTCTCCTAAGCCTAACACTCCTCCTCGTCCTAAACGTACCCACTAAATTACGATACTACAGAAATATTGAATATATTTCGAAAATAAATATATTAATTGTTAAATATGTGTGTATAATAAAGTATTAGAATAGAAATTTTTCAAAATTCGTCCGGGTTGCGTGAATTCGTTTGTGATTTCAGAGGGAATATTTCTTGCAAATATTTTGCCTCCTTGCAACCAAAATTAACATTCATCACCCGCGCTTCCGTAGTCTTTTTGCCTAACACTAACCTCAAAAATTCCCCGAAACAAAGTAATTTCCCAGACGAAACCAAAAAAGTAAAACGAAAGATCACGATTTATATCAACTCCATCACGCTCTAAAAATCGTAGAAATGTTCGCTTCATTCGAACGTACCGCAACGCAAACCGAAATATATTAGTGTCATCCATGCGTGACCGTCGACGCGGTATCGAGCGCATTAATCAATTACCGGGCGCTTCTAAATAAACAGAGAGATCTGTTGGTAACAAGCGAGCTGAGAGAATGGGATCGAACCTGACATTTTAATTCGTGCGGTTCCCGGGCAGCGTTTGCGAGAAACGAGGTCGGCACCGTCGTGAAACAGCGATCCTCCGCCGAAGTTTCCGCCGAATTTTTTACGCACTGACTCCGCATTCCTGGAACACTGCTTACAAATCATTAGTAACAATTATTACTCGATTGCCTGCTCGTAACGAAGGAACTTTCGCCGTAAACCTCGGAATTGGGAATAGCGTGCCGGCGGACATGTCGCGAAGAACAACGAACTAAGACCCGGCGAAGAGAGGGAGGGAGGGTGGTTGAACGCACAGAGGCATTAAAAGTCAAAAATTCATCATCGCGGCCAAGTGTCTGCAAAGTCGGCATAAAAGAGCTAATAAGGGACGGCGTTTTATAGACATAAAGTCCAACAGCTGCTTCAGCCGAGCTACTCCGCAGTGATAACAAAAGAAGTTGAAGTATTTAATCCGAAATGTTCCTGGACGCCGTAAATGCCCCGTCCATGTCGCACGCACAACTCTTAAAGTCTTCCCATGGGTAAGGTTAATATCGGCGCTATCGGAGACACGCCTTTTTTCACGGGACAGGAAAACAAAGTAATTGCGAGCTGCTTCGCGTTCGGTTTTTTTTCTCAGTCATTGATTTTGTTTTTAAGCTTTTTACGAGCGCGCGCGAACCCGCGCAGTTTGTCGCCGGGAATGTGTGGATGGCTCTTCAAGCCGAGTCTGACAACGATGGAAAATCCACCGGCGTAGAATGTCCTGTCGTAAATTGAGTACGTGACTACGTTCGTTGCCGTGAAAACACCGTTCTCAGGATATTAACGAGTCGACGCTATTATGTGTCACAGGAGTGGCGTAAGGCTCCAATATTTTCGTTTTAAATACACTTATATTTATTTTTCATGGGCTGCCCCGTCGGTTTACGGGCGCGGACGTGCCGTTCACATATTTCTTCGCCAATTAACTACTACATGCGCACCACCTTTCTTCCCAACGTTTGTCCAACTATTGCCCTTTCCACGGACACTGTGCCTGCCGAACGTTTTTTCGCTGTCAATTAAAGCTTGACCAAATAATTTGGCGTGGATTTGCAGTGGATTCGTAGCATTCGCGTGTTTAACCGTGTTAACGCTTTTTGGAATTTTGTGACTTCCGTTCATTCACGTGGCGATTTTCGTTAAAACTGACACACACACAATCGGTTTAACTTGAATTTAAAACTAGGTAGAATTTTTTCGGAAATATCGAAAGTCAATTTTGGAATACAATTTTTCTGTTCGATTAGTATATACACGAAATTACAATGATGCGACAATAAATAAAATATATGAAATATATATAAAGAAAACCAGTACAGGTCGATCAACGTATTGCTCTAATTTCACTAATTTTCTGCAGTTGTTGTTCCATCAGAAACTGAAAATTCGTGTGCAATGAGGGATGTAATTTTACGTTTGCGACAATCAACTGTAACCCGGGGTGCTCGGAATTTTTATTTCGATAGCAACGAGCGCTTGATAACCGAGTTAGTAGTCTTAAAAATGATGTTTACTATTCTGCAGCCCCGAGTCTCCTGACCGTATAAAATTTACGGACTAATGCAGTTCTCCAGAACGGACCTCATCCTATTCTTTCTTGCGGATGCACTGCACTTTTCCGCAAGAAGAAATCTAAAAAGCCATTAACACTAAACTGGAATAATGGACAGTCTTATCTTCCATCGCCAAGTTCTAAAGTTCCCTTCGCCTGAAACTTGTTAACTTTTAAACATTTCTATGGAAAGCCTACTTTTAAACTACTTTTTACTTTAAATTTAATTTTATTCTCTCGATCAGTTTAATTTTTATTTGACGACTGTTATTTTTTTTTTAAGTTCGTTGTTTGTTGATATAGCAGATTACTCTGCCGATGTTCCTGGAAAATTATAATAATTTTAATCATTTATTTATTCTGGAACATCGAAATCTCCGAGTTACGCGTTTACGGGAATAAATAAATTCGCTATTATATTATTATTATTATTATTATTATTATTATTATTATTATTATATACAGGATAAAATAGCTGAATAGTAACATTTAAATGTCTCCATTATTTGTAGATACATCAGCGTACAACAAATTTAATCATACACTGAATATTGTGATATTAAAGATGTGATATGGAAGGAAAAATGTTTATTGCTTCGCCTCGTGGAAAATATTTCGAATACCACTTTCAGAAAGTAAAAGGCGAAATTTTATCGGGAAGCGTGTGGACCGCTGTACGCGTATGAGAAATTCTGTGAGAAAAGCGAGGCGAAAAACATTTTTCCCTTGCAACCATTTTGCTCGCCCTGTCGAACAGTTTAGTTACTGCGCACCTTTGACTGTGGTTTGCTGAGAAACATGACGCTTGCTCTGCGCACAAGTAGCCATAATTGCTAAGCTTGCCGTCGGGCGTCTCGAGGCGTCAACATTGCACGATGGCGTTCGGTGACTTCTCAAAGGCACGAAACAGCTTTCGTCGTGCACTTAGAAACAACAAAGATATTTCAATGTTTTTTTCCACGCAGCTTCTTCGATCGCGTGTACGACAATGATCAAAATTATGGAACGAAAATAAACACGAATATACGACAAATGAAAATATGGTCTCTTTTCAAACTAAAAAATGATCACGATAAGAAGAAGGTCGGTTAAGTGGAATAATGAAAAGGAAGCGCACAAATGAATGCACAATGCCGGAGATTTATCGAAGACAATGAAAATAAAACGCGAACTGGTTAATACTGATCCACCAACAATGCCCATAACTTTTTTCGCCGTTGAGAAATTTGAAATGAATTTTTTATCGATGCCGGAATATGCCGCGTGCAAACGAACGAGAAAACTTGGTATAAATCGGATAATATTTGAATAAACGAGCCATCCCGGAAGGTCTCTTGTAATTTCAGTAATCGTCGAGAGAGGCTTCGATCGCTCTCGCTAGACCGACGAGCTCTCGGGTTAAGTGCAGCTGCGAACCGTGTCGTCCCGTGCAAATACCTTCGTTGTTCTCCCTGGACAGAATAAATTTGGATCGCAAAGAAAACAGGCGCCATCAAAATACTTGGACATTCAATATTCCCTAACAAAACCCATCGTCGCAGCGTAGGAGTTGAATGAAGAAGGGCCCGCGAAATCACCTTATCAAAGAAGGCGGTGCGGTATTAACCATTTCCTCGTTGAAATTGCAGCCTCTCTCTGTCTCTCCCTCTCTCTCTCCCTCTCTCTCTCTCTCTCTCGTCGGGCGCGACAGAGAAAATGGAAAAATTGTTGGAAAGATTGTGTCCCTTAACAGAAGATGATGATGACACTCGTTACGATCGGCCAGGGGAGTGCGTCGTCGTTACGCAAACGACACTGAATAAATCTGGTGCTTCATGCGTGCTTAGGAATCGTCGCGGCGCGTCGCGGGGACAAGCGTTGGCCTAAGCAGAAGCGGCAAATTGGCGTCGAGTGACGTTTCCTGTTTGCCTCGTACAGTAACGGACAAACGATTGAGGCATCAAGAGAGAAGAAAAAGATCGGTGGAACGCGCGTGCTTGCAGATCTTCCACAAAATGACGTCCGTCATTTGAAGAGCAATTCGTCATACGAAATAAGAGCAAACATCGAATCGTCCAAGAATAATATTTAATATTTAAATTATATGTATATATTTTGATGTAATATTTTTATAGAATATTTTTATATAAATATTTTGCACAATGTTTACGATTGGAAGTCAGTGGAATTCATTTTTTCGTTCGAATCAAATTCACCCTTTTACAAGCGACACTCGCTGTTTTGCAATCGATACTCACCCTCCCACAAATTAAATTCACTTTCGTTAACCTCAGCTTTTGCAAATAAAGTTCTTCTACGTTGTTTTCTGAAACTATTCAAATGAAAATAACATTTACATAGAACAAGGAACATGAAATGCTCGTTTAACAGTAAATGTAGCCGTATCTGTAATTTTCCTTACAGTTTGGTAATTTCATACGCATATTCATGTAACAATAACGACAATCCGTGGGAGCGATGGTTGCAACAGAATAATTAACAACATCCGACAAAAACTATTTGCCGAAATAATGTTTAATGTTGAGAGCTTCAACTGAGAAATGAACAAATGGTGCCTCGTCTGACGGACGTGATCACGCGGTTCCTGTGTCTTCTGGAAGCTGACATCATCTAAAACGATAATGATCTCTGAAGAATTTCGCGAAAAATATTTCCAGCTGAAAAATTGTTAATGTTATATAAGTGAGACACATATTTTCAGATTGAGGAAGGAAACAAATCGAAGAAACCAGTATCAGTTGCATGCTTCGAACAGAAATTAAAATCCGTCGTCTTAAAATTAAGACCGCTGCTACTCTATGCAGTAAAGTCTACCGTAGACGAATACTTTGTATGCTATCATAATCGCCGGCGGGGGAAGACCGAACCAATATAATCTGGAAAGGGATCAGAGGGGATTTGTTTCGAGGGCAGGCATTCGCATGTTTCGGATACAGGCCAGCTTGAGCACAAGCGACCCCTGATACACGCTAATTAAGCTTTATGAATTTAAAATTGCGCTCGTTAACCGAGGCGCGTGTCAAACAATTTCTTGTCACGATAATGATTATCTTCAGCTCGCGTTATTACTACGCGTTATTACTGCGTTATTACTACCCATTTCTCGCGTGACGCCGTGAATTTAGGAAAAACCGGCGGCGGCGGCCGTGGTGTGTTCGAAGGATTTCCCTCCGGAAAAGTTGGTTCGAGCCCGGCCGAACTCCGGGGTCAACTTATGCACGGATATATCCGGCTTTGATCGCGCGGCGACCGTTCCGCTCGATAAAAGGAGTCAAGCCCGCCGCGTCGAAGCAGGCCAAATAAACGTATCACGGCTGACGCCTTTGTTCCTGATTATGGAATTTTTTTCGAGCGACGCGCAGCGTCCGCGTTTCCTTCTCGCCCGTTTCAGTTTTATTACCGCGAGCCCCGCCACAGCGAGACGCTATTTTTATTCCGGGATTTATAACGGCCAGCTCAGCCGGCCACGAAATATTCTCCCGCCAGGCTTTTCAAAAATTCCACTTTTTTCGGACAACTTTATCCTTAACGCTGCCCCCCACCCACACCATCCTGCACGCTGCTCCATCACGGCCGCGCGCAGGCTACGACCAGCTGAAAAAGCTGAACCGTCCACCGCACTTGCACTTCACTTACAACATCTGCGATTCTTTTCCTCCTTCCGGCGCGGCGGAGCGAGCCGCGAAGGGAACTATCCCCGGCTGAATTAGAGCATTCCGAGGTGCTGTAACGAAATAAACGCGGACGCCCGGTTCAAACTGCGAACAACGTAATTACAGAGCTGCGCGGGAAGGGCTGGCCGCGCAGGTATGAAAATGAAATAGCGCTGGACAGAGAGTGTTTTTCTTTTTTTATCGGAGCGTCGCGTCGCGACGTTCGCGCGTCGCTCTCGCAGCGAGTTAACGAAAACCGCGGTGTCGCCGTGGGACGGCTTGCCAATATTATTGACGCGAATCTTGGAACAACGGGCAAACAATATCGCGAAATAATAAATAACTTCGTCGCCGTCATTCGCGAAGCTCCGCGAGCGATTATTTGATATACTGCGTGCCCGGAATAACGGGTGGGGGCTGTAGATTCAGTAGCTATGGAAATCAATAGCGGCAATCCCAGCCCTGTAGAACACGATATCAAGGATGTCGTATTCCTGGCACAGATATTGGCAAATACATGTCTGTTACATCGTAATTATCTTTTTATTCACCGTCGAATCTTTCTTATAATATATCTCTCGTACGAAATGCGAAACATTTTTAAAATTCTACCTTTGTAATCGTCACTGCTTTTTAATCATTTCTTTAAACTTTCCGATCGACGAAATAATCATAAATTTAATGGATTCTTAACAGAGACTTTATTGTAATTTATTTTTTCACGTTTCGCTGCAAATAAATGAAGATAAAGTTACTGCAAGTGAAATATTACTTGTATTATTTTGTTCGCTGTTTAAACAAAAGTGCGTTTGACTGATACAATTTTGTAACCGGCGATTACATGTAAACAACTTTCGTAAGTCAATTTTGTGCTAGAGTGATTTAATATTATTAAATCATATCGAATTTCATATTTTCTGCGATTCTTCTGTAATATTTTACGTTGAAGCTTCAAAGGGGCTTTCATAAATGAGTTGGTAACAATATCATACGTTATTGCATTTTACAGAGTTTTTAATTTTTTTTCATCATCCACAAATTAAGTGTTTTGACTTAAACCATTTTTTTTAACGCCTCATATGTTATAAAAATTTTCCATTATTTATTAAGAGTACAATAGACTCTATATTTATTACAAAAACGTATCGAAACACATCGCACGATTTTTCCGGCCAGTAATGTGCCACTGCTTATGCGTTACTATCGTGTAAGTATAGAAAGCGACCATATACTTATCCGCGATAGTGTTTACACTCGTTTAGAGCATTGGCCATCAGTAGCCCAAGGCAGTAAAAGAGAGCTTATGCGAGCTATAGCGAACATCTCACGAGCCTAGCGAACAGCTGCCTACACATTCATGAAAACCAGCAACAAACCGTCGTAAATCTCCGGCTTCGAGCGTTGCTCTGTTTTGTGCTCGATATCCTATTGAAACCACCCCTTTTGAAGGAGCTTTAAATATGATTCTATTGTAGCGCTAACATGAGATTACGCCGAAAAACCATTCCAATATTTCGTGTCGCGAGTTCAGCCTCCTGACGGGTTCTGAGTACCTGTTTTGGATAATAGAACTTCTGAACAATGGTCCAGTATAAATTTCGAAATACAAAATATGCCGCACATCTATGTATTATTGTTTCGAACTTTCTTCGGAGAACGAACGATAACTGAACTATTTATGCAAATATAACGAATCTTTGGGCAGAATAAAACTTATCCGCAGTTAGTTCGAGAAACGGCTATTGAATATCGATATATCGCACCTCGTAACATTTGTAATCAGTTAAAAAGAATTTTATAATAAAGACATCGGATGAATTTAAGGAATTTAAGGATAGCGAATTTAGTGAATTTGAGTGAATTTTCAAGTGAAAGTTTTAAGTGAATTTAAATAAATTTAATTAAGGATAGCGTTACGTTATCTTCAACTTATTACAATCACTAAAAGAGGAAAATGAGCTTCAGCTAATTTATATTCTTTACAATTCATTTAGACAATTTTTATTTTGTATAACGATCCGATTTTGCGTAAAGGTCCAACGATAACTATAATTTTCTGATTCGAAGCTAACAAACTCTCATTAGAAATTATTAATAACTTGGACACAATATGATTATGTATCTTCTGATGTTTTTTCTACTTAACAATAATCTGCTGATTCGAAGCTAACAATCTCTCGTCGGGAACAATAAAACTTTACAGACATTCCCGATAAAAATTCCTCGGAGTGAATCGCAACTGCGTCGTCTACTCAACTTGGAACCGTCAGTCACCGCTAAATCGCATCGCGTAAACAATAAATATTAGATACATCGACGAAAGTCAAAGGGATTTCCTCGTCGGGGGGAGTTTAATTAAAAATCTGCGAGCTTTATCGCGCATAAACCCCGCACGGCGTCCTGATACTCCCGATGACATATTTACCGATATCTAACTGAAAAAGGTTAATAAGCGATACACACGTTGCTGGAATATCGCGCGATCCTATCAACGGCCGAACATTTACTTTAATCAGCCGTGCAACCACAGGCCCGGTTGCTGCTCGCACGGGCCGCACCTGCGCAACGTAACGCGCGTGCCGAGTTAATCCTGACTGACGCGTAATCACGGAAGCCCGGCGGATCCAATTACCAGAAGCAGAACTGGAAATAAGGAAAACAGAGCCGTCAGTGCTCTGATTCGCCTTTACGATAGCGCAAATATTAACGGACAGGGATTAGAACGACGAGTAATTAAGTCACGCAAAGGGAATACGAAGAAACTCGGCTGGATAGGGAGAAATAGAAAGATGGAGGCAGAGATAGTCAGATCAGAGAGAGAGAGAGAGAGAGAGAGAGAGAGAAAGAAAGAGAGTTCTACGTCCCAGTCCATCAGTTCCCCCTCTTCGCATATTTGCGTAATTTTTAGCTAATAGATATATTATTATCACTGTTATTATTATTACTATTATTGATGGATTTTGTTTGGCACGTGGATGACGTCTCTTTCAGATCAAAACAGAATTGACAGACTTTACCATATTTACTTTAATACTAAACTAAGCTGACTATTGTCATACAGCGTTATACTTTGTAAATCCATAGAAGAAATTTCTAACGCAGTCCGCGTCCGTTTTAAAAAAACTGCGAACTGTCCGTCTGAAATATTGCAAGAATGTGTAAGCTCTCGACAACACTTTGTGCATATTGTACAATGCGCAAAATAATCTCAAGACAGATGAAAGTTGGAATTTCATTATTCTTGATTTTCCTCTTAATTCCAGCCGTGCCGGATCCAATTTGTGCCATGAATTATGAAACACGATGTATGACGGGAGCGGATTGCATATTCCATTACGAACGAGTGAAATAAAGAGAAGGAGAGAGAAAGAATAAGAGATAGAGATATAAATAGAGATAGAGATAGAGGTAGAGATAGAGATAGAGATAGAGATAGAGATAGAGATAGAGATAGAGATAGAGATAGAGATAGAGATAGAGAGATAGAGATACAGAGATAGAGAGATAGAAAATTAGAGAGATAGAGAGATAGAGAGATAGAAAATTAAAGAGATAGAGAGATAGAGAGATACAGAGATAGCGAGATAGAGAGATAGAAAATTAAAGAGATAGAGAGATAGAGAGATAGAGAGAGATAGACAGATAGAGAGATATAAAATTAGAGAGTTAGGGAGATATAGAATTAGCGAGTTAGAGAGATATAAAATTATAGAGTTAGAGAGTTACAGAGATAGAAAGATGGAGATAGAATAAGAGATAGAAATAGAGATAGAAATAGTGATATATGAAATGAGAAAGAAAGAGAGAATAAGAGATAAGGAGAGAGCGAGAGCGTGAAAGAGAGAGTGAGATGGACATTAGATCGAAATACTCGACGCACCATAATCCTCGAGCAGATTTCAGCCATCATATTTTAGATTTAGACCATCGCCGAACTGACTGCTCAGAGAACTTGCTAACGAGGAGCGCCCTCCGGTTTTCGCTGATCGGAGAAAGTAGATTCCAGAGACCCTCGTTTGAGAACAGATCGTTTATAAGTTACCCTCGAAAAGCGATTTTCATACAAACCACTGCATTGATACATGGAAAGGTACTCTATGCGATTCAGTTGAACGTTTCATGATTAATTTTACGCGCAAGGGTCGCATTTAGCTGCGTTTTGCTATTTTCTTTTGAATCTTTGCGAGCTCAGTTCTTATTTCTTTCAATTATTTAACCTTACGTATTCTATTAGCAATGTGAGCAGTTATGATTTCTCTGTGAAAAATATTAAAATTTTTTCAATTTCAGTGTCTCTTCTTATTTACCAAAGTAGGTGTTCGAAGAAAACTATGCTTAATGTGAACAGAATATTCCAGTTTTTCGACACAAAATTACAAACCTTGAAAAATCGTTCTAATTTACCGATTATTTATTTTTATGAAATAATGAAAAAATTATTGACTAAAATAAAATTGTACTGAGTACTCTCCTGAACAAAATACTATAATCTAATTCACATTATAAATGCAAGAATATATTTAAGCAATGATAAGTAAACAGTGGATTTTATGCACTTTTTTACAAAGAAAGACTAACACAGAAGCAAAACTGTGCAGACATTAGAAGAATTCGAAAATCTCTTTCTATTCTGCACGATTTATTAAAATGATTAAATCATGAACGACATTTCCGCCTGATCTATATTCTCTACAGTTATCACAGATAATTTTTCATTATCATAAAGATCCACGGTGCAATGATTACTCCGAAAATGTTGCGCAAAATCAAATTGCTATCTCAAGTCTCCTAAAAATCCTCAGCAAGACTAAGAACCTGAAGAGGTATTCCGCGGTCTATGATACGACAACTGTAAAATCTAAGCATAACTGAAAAGCTAGCCTCAAGAGAAGCATAGAATTAGAGCTAATTGCGCAGGAACAGGTGTTAGTGGTTGAATGTTTCACGAAGAAGGGAATTCGCTGTAGAACGTAAAAAGAAAAGCATTCCTTTAAGAGGAAATTGCTGGCTGAAGTCACGGAAATACTAAAAAGAACGTTGACCAGCTTTCAAGGTCCCTTGCCGCATTTTCATAACTCCCATTGCAGACATTTCCGCAGGGCTGGTAGGCAAATTCGAAATAAGACCGTTTTGCATAATAATACGGCGACGGGACGGAGAGAAGGTCAAAGATTAATGTATACATTCGTGTATCGATCGGTGGTGGCGGGCGTTGTTTCAGTATTACGCGAGCCGGCTGAGGAATGTGAAGGATTTACGGAAGTGCGTCAAACGTGAAACAGAATCGCAACTCGACAGAACAAACTAATAAAAATGTTGCCACCGGTGCGTACACTTACACAGCGACGCTCTCGGTGCGAGAGCGCATAATTTAATGCGACGAAACGATACACAGGTCGGTACGACACACACTTTTATTAGCTCTGCGGATATTTATTAGTCTGCAATAATGGATAATTATTGTGAGCCCGGTGTTTTACAGGATAAAAGTAAATTTTGCTGGCGGCACGGTTTCCCGATACGTCAACATTAATTCGCGTTGCCGAATTTAATTTATAAAATCGGACCGCGTTTCGGTGAGCAAACAATGCGAACTTATACGAAACGGAATGCCCGATTTTTTGAAATATGAAAACTATTTCCGGTTCGCGCTGCGTCCGTTCTATCGCGGTTCGTTGTATCGAATTTATCGATAATTTCGACGAGAAGAATTTCAAGAAAATAAGAGAAAAAGAAAGGAAACGATATAATAACGAACGACCCGGGCCGGAAGGTATCATGTGTCGCATTTAATTTGATTAATGGATTATTCATAGAGTGTTATGAAAATTTTTTTTTCCGATTCGTGTCACGAGAGAAAAACAACGTTCAACATCAAAGTGCAAAATGTTTTCATACACACAGGTTCTGCTCAATCATTCGGAACAGGGTTCCCTTTTGACGCGGGGCAAAGCCGTCGTTCGCTATATCTTGACATATTTTACATTTTTGTTCCGGCATCGTGTTTCCTATTCTAGACAGCGCCGGTCGAGCTAGGATAATGCGAAATACGTTATAATAAATGAAAAAAGAGTGCAGGCATTTTTTGTTTGCCCGCTATGTGACTGCGATGTCATAGAATATCAAAAGGGAAATACGGTTCCCCTTTAACCAACCAACGGCGATGCTGGAGGTCTATTCTGGCCTGCCGTTTTCTCTTCAGCTTTTTTTTCGAAAATCAGAGTACGCTGCGATTTTTAGCACAACTCTCCGGGCTGTCGGACTACGCGTCGAGCCGGCGAACGTTTATTGCTAAACAGCGAAGCAACGTTAAAGCAATAACGTTAAGTAACGTTCCGTGGCGCGCATTGCTCGTTTGTATTATGTGTTGCCATTCCGTGTAAGAGGACGTTGTGTTTCTAACTCACATAAGTGGATCAGAGCTTTGTTCAATCAAACTAATTGGGGGACGTATGCATTTGTAACCATGAAATTTTGTTCACTCGAATGCAAATAACTTATTAGCAATTGGATTAAATGCTTGTTATTTCTTCATATACCTTTTCAAATTCTTTATATTATATTTATATTTAATTATATTTGTATTTAATTCTATTTATATTTAATTATATTTATATTTCTATTGTTCGTACTTTAAGTTTTTCGATCCATATACAATTTTTGCTGCTTTCGAAAGAATGCAATGTCTTTAAAAAGTGTGCAAGTCTACTGCATATTTTCTTCATATTTCGTTCAAATGCAACGCTTTCATAGAATCTATAATTTAACGAAGAATATCGAGCTATGAATATACAAAATATGTATACCCGTCGCAAAGAAATGTCAACATTTTGCGTTAGGACGCATATACTCGTCGAAAACTGTTAACCGGACAGAGAACATCAGAATTCCTCTTATACACTGGCAATCGGAAGCGGCGACATAGCGCGAGGAAAGAACTTCCCGACGACAGAGTATACTTTCTCGTGCGTTCAAAATGATTCGGCTTTTATAAAACTGTGTCGCACGTTCTGCGGCACGTCTCCGCGGAATTCTCGAACATTCGAAGCAAAAGAGGAAATTGGTGACTGCGGTTTCTCCGCGGAATGTTGGATGGTTCTCGGAAGAACGGGAGCAGCATCGCATCCGATGGTCAACTCCTCGCCGAAGTAACCGAGTTTCAGCGAAAGATTAGCGAAGAAGAAACACGGATGATATTACGATCGCGAGCGAAACGTGGAAGTTGGGAAAGATGGGGGTGGAGGAGGCGATGTATCGCGAGGAAACTCGAGACCCTCAATGGCGCTGTCATATTGGAAGTTCTCGGGGAAACTTGGAATGCATAAAAGATGGAGACTCCATGCCCGTGCAAAGTCGCGAATAAATTCCGTAGCGTGGACGGTTTTATTACTTCACGACACGGCTAATTGAGCAATTGTGTCATGTTTAAATGTCTCGACCGCGTAACTCCCTGTTGCTTGTCCTCATAATAGCCGTCCACGCGGATGGGTCGCAGTAATTGATGCCAGACTGGTTCGTGTTAAAGAACTTTTTATTTACCTTTATTGTTCAATCTGTTTGTGTCTCGCAGGTACTAGTCAATTGTTTCACCCTTTCAGCCCCGGAAAACTCTTTGTAGTTTGTCGACACTATTTTCTGGTAATGTTTTTGATTTAGGGGGACAGAATCTTTGATCGGCGACGCTCTCGTAGTTTTTAAAATGTTCTCTCAGGGATTTCGATCGAAAAGGATGTCAGAGAATGAACTTGACTTTTAGATCAATCAATTTCGCATGATGCAGTGATAGTAATACACTGCGGATTGGTTTATTTGCTTTGATTTCGGGCATAATTAATTTCATATATATATCGAATGAGGTACATTAAATATCTTTATTAAAAAAAGACAGAATAAATATTTGTCGAATGAGACGAGTTGAATATTTTAATTCAGAAATAAGTGAAATGAAATAATAAATATATATCGAATGAGACACGTTGAATTTTTGTGTCCAAAAATAAGGGAAATGAAAGAATAAATATTTATCGAATGAGACATACCACGTATTTTTATCGAAGCATAAACAAAGCAAATGCAGCCGAATATTACAAAATACTCCACAATAAAATAGTGATCCGATCGAGATCAAATCGCAAGTTCTCCCGATTTCTGTCCTGTTGTATGTCTCGTTATCCCCGCAGCCCAATTCGTATCACAACGTTAACATTAAAACAATATTTCATCGTACCATTTGATCTGCTCATTCTCTCAAAAGAGCGACCGCCGAATTTCCCACAGGATGTAACAGCATAGCAGTTCGAACGCAGAACCGATCATGTAACAGGAACATGGACACGAATATCGGCATCTAGCTCGTGCAAATTTTCCGGCGCGGTTCTCTCACGGATAATGCGGCGAACAGGTAATCGTGAGTCGAATGGCGGATACGTTCGAGATTTCTCGCGGGCAGAACCGAACACGAAAGGCTTTGCCGCGGATCAGCGAGCGGTAACATAATGCACGCGTAATTATCTCTGGAATCAACGTGACGGGAGAACGCGTTCGATAGAATCCCGACGACTACTTTCAGACTTAGGCTGAATTGGGTTATGTCGGGATGGGGGGCAAGGTAAAGGAGATAAAGGCTCGGTCCTAGTCCATGACCCGTAACGATCTTTTTACCTCGGTTACGAGCCCCTATATCCTTGAAACAGAGGCAACGACTGCGAGAAGAAACCCGCGCGGTTGAAAGAAAGTGTGCGGGACGAACGCGGCATAGCCGTTTGCATCTGGTTCGTTTGAATCGAAATACTTCGGCGTCTCAAAATTAGACCGAACACCGAAAGAAACGAACATCGGCGCGCGAAGTGTGTTAACCCTTTGCGGCGGAAATATTCTCGCGAGGGAATGTTCTCCAGATGTTGCATCGGTTCGGTTTCAAGGGAACTTTCCTGAACGTTCAGCATTGCTACAGCGAATCGCAACACGTTCCCGGCGATGCACTTTTCTAGCCCACCACTACATCGAATCTCGTTAACATTTTTGCGATCGACAGCGTCGGTGGGCCCGCTAGTTTGCCTGTCGATATATATTACAGATTACACCGGCAATCCAACAATTAAGATGGACTATTGAATAATTAATTGGATTATCGATAATAATTACTCCGATAATCCAACAACGAAGCGACACTCGAGAGGACACATCCTTCGAGTAGGAGAACCAGCCTGGCTTCTGAACCACAGCCGCACACGAGCCTGATTTTGATGACGGTGTAGTTTGTCCTGCTTGTGCACCTCTGATAGCGGTTTGCGCCCTACGTACAACAGTTTCTCCCTGAAATGTTCGAAGATCGGAATCGAAACACGCAGATCTGAGAATATTAAGTCGCGGTGAGACGCGATTTTTTCGAGGCTTCAGGCTCGTTTTTATAGAAACTCGAGGCAGTCGGCCAAAAAAGGCATGCTGGAAGAAAATGCTAGAATAATGCTAGAATAAAAACGATGACTTAACTTTTTCATTTCTATCTTTTTGCCAGGATTCGAAGCAATTCAGAGGCCACGTGACACGATTCGAAGGCAACTCGGAGGCCACACGACACGATTCGAAGCAATAAATTACATAGGCACAGGACTAGCACAGGGAAATTTACAGCAATCCGAAACTTGGCATTTCCGGGAGAAATTATTGTATTTCGCAACCGCGGGTATAAACGAGATCCGAATTAACTTCACGTTCAACTACGTAGACCTAAACGACGATTAACGGCACGGTACAAGACGGTCAAGCAGAGCTGATTGGTTCTCGTAATAAGAAACTCTCAGGAGAAAAATTTCTTTACAGCCAGGAGGAATAAAGATCCCTCGCCTTAGAACCCCGATCTCACGGGAACCTAGTGGCTTCGACTATAGAAAGTCAGCTACGAATCGACCCAGAAGAGGATTGCTTGGAACTGGCTGGGATAAGAAACGCATGAATTGAGACACTTCGTTTCCAAGCTGAGTAAATCTGACCTAGTTAGCGAGAAGCTCGTCCAATGAGACTCGCGCTTATATCCGCGGTTTTGTGACGGAAAATTGTGTTTATGAAATAGTACTTGAGAATGTGGTAATGAAGTTACTGTGTATTAGATTCTTTGATTAAAGAGGAAGCAAAGTAAAAGACTCCGAAATTTTTTAATTCTGACGATTTTTCAAGATTTCGTTTGGAACGATTTTTTAATTCACTGTTATATAATTTCTAATAGCACCCTATTTTTAGGGTGCATTCGAACAGTTTTATCGTTATTTATAAGAAATTTATGATCGACTTAATCTGTCAAATTTTAGCGCAACGTCGTCGACGAATGAATTTTATTTGAAACGATTTTTCGAAGCGGCTGCAACATAATTTTTTACGGCGCCCTATTTTCACACGTTCTGACAGCTTTCGATGGAAACGCAAGAAATTTACAGTTGACTTAACCTGTCAATTTTTATCTCGATGCCGTCGTCGGGTGGATTTTGTTTGGAACGATTTTTGAAGTGAATGCGGCGTTAGAAAAACGAAGAGAATAAAAAGTGGAAATGGAAAAGGACAAAGTCGGAGCGAATTTACGTAACGCATTCAAGTGGGTGATGCTGTACACGGATTGCATTGTTTATCGGCGAAGGAGTTTGCCTCTCCATCTCCGTCGGTTGAAAATAAAGGTAAAAATACTCGGCGTTTCTCGCAATCTACGATAATCGTGGTTCTAGGGCACTTTTTTTTAAAACTAAATTTTTGATACACGTGCAGTTCATGGCCGCTACTTCCGGCGAACCGAAATTTCATTTTCTCACCTTCCTTCGATTTCACTTGCAAATTCCTTTCCCCGAAGTAAATATGAAAATCCGCAAATCCCTTCTCCTCGAGATTTAAAATCTTTCACTTCTTTAATAAAGAACGCAAGTCACAGCTAGATTTTCGATATCTCTCTGACACACATTCCATAAATTGTCCAATTAGTTGTTTGAAAATAGAAACTTCGTTACGAATACTATTGTAATGAATTACACGTAATCGTTGATATTATACATACACACATAATTATTGCCATCTTAATTATTATTCATTTGAATTCATTATTCAGTCTATTATTAATTTCAACGTACACCCTCCAACCTGTATTTTAAAATATTTATAACCCGCACCAAATCTTTTATTTAATCATTTAAATTTAATTATTCATTTATTATATTTATTTACAGCTCATTTTCAATGCGGTCGCATTAATTATGGACTCATTAGCGACCACGTATTTTACAAAATTAACGTGGACGGTGTATAAACAGCTAAATATGAATAAATTTTGCAATAAAGATTTTATTTACCCGAATAAAGCTCGGTAAAAATAAATTATTCCTTCAATAGCTTCAATAAGTTCCAAATAATAATGCCAGATGTGTTCACAGTTTCGTGCCTCGACAAAATCGCCTGACTCCGATAATTAACGTCGATTCATTGTTGCCGTAAACGCACATTCGCTCGAGAATCCTTCAGAAAACGATGATGCAAAGTATTGATTCCATTGCAAAGTTCTCAAAATAACATCCTAAGACCGAACTAGGAAGAAGCGAGTGATTCGCTTTGCCCGTTTTAATCAGTGCCGTGCTCTACAAGCATCGATTGCAAACACTCGAAATTAATTAAAGCAGCCGCTCCTCCTAAAAAGCAGAACGAAATCTACAACAGCCAGGAATTACTCCGCCTTGCTGCGGAGTATTTACCTTCGCCGGGCACAACAGCGCGATTGTTATCAAAACCGGGATGAATCACACCGAAACTTGCAATTTTCGTAGCTAGCAACCTGTTAAACGTCCTGCCGGCTACACGATGTTCATAATTACACATCGATCCTGATCTGTGTTGGCGCAATTAGCGATTCTTACGTCGCATCCTGGCCCTGCATTAAAGTACGAACGATAGCCGCGGGGCTCCTCAAGATCGGCGTAGATTGCGAACAAATTACGACAAACTACTCGCAATCGCAATTTCGTACAGCTGTAGAGTCGCATAATCATCGCAGGATCTAGGAGGATGGAACGGGACCCGGTTCCACCCCCTTATCGCGAACGATAGCGAGCGTAATTATGTACAATTACCAGCCACGGAGAAAGATAGTAACGTCACGAGAATGGCCGGCTCCCTGTTAAGCTGGCCAGTCATGTTTCTCCATTAACCTCGTGTGGATCGCGTTCGAGCGATCGGAGAGAGCCGGGCCACCGGTAAAAATTTCCATATCGCCCCTAAGCCGGCATTATTGGCGGAAATTTAATTAACCGGTCAACCATGTACCCCGTGCAGGTAAATCCTCGTTACCTCGACACGCTCTGTTCGCGCGCAGCGCCTGCGTGGAAACCGCGTTCTACCGATTCCCCGAGATTTTCAAGATTTGGGCACCCTTTGAAATCTGCGCTTTGAAATCTGCGATCGCGAATTCGTCGTTCGTTTTCATTTTTCTGCACGGAAAGCGAAGGTGTTTTCGCTTGACGATCGGAAATACCGTCGGTAAAGTTTAATTAATATTGGCTAACGTAAATCCTTAGTTACGATTCACGCTCGCGTTATCGAGTATCAAATGTTCGCCAGTAGATAATCTGCCAGCGTGTAAATGCATTCGCGATATTAATATTATTTGTCATTTAATTTACAGAAATTCGGATTGAATCAGAATTAGTTCGGCGTAATAAGGATTTCATCAAAATTCGTTCGGCACGGTATCAACTTGCATTCGATGCCATTTAATATTTAATCATGCTGCAATTTAGACGAGTATGAATGCTATGCCGGAGGCAGTGCTGGGCAAAAAGTAGCCTGATTAATGATCTACGATTATAGCTTGTTAGTAAGTGAAATATAATAATTCATAAATGCTAATTTCTAATAATTTCTAATAATTAAATTGTACTAATTTATAATGACTCCGATATCATAATCGATTTATCATAATCGTGAATATATATAATCATGCAACACATCGTGAATTGTTTCGAACTAATTAAAAATCTGATCGTTTATAAAACCTCTACCTCTACCTCTACCTCTACCTCATAAATGAATATTCATTTCATAGGAGGAAAAGCATCGAAAGTAATTAAAACTCGTCCTTTGCAAACTTTAAATTAGTTCTTATGCAACGTACGCGTTTTGAAAGAAAATCTGATCGTTAATATAAACTGTAAAGCAACAGAAACTTAAGATTTCCAATTATACTGTGAGGGTAGAATATTCATTAAATATTCTTCGTTACAATTCTTTGCAATTAGCATGAAAATTAACAGTCCATAATCACTGTTTTATCGCTGCCATTTTAGTTACACGATTTCATTGTGAGAATAACATTATGGTAAGCATCGATTTACTAATCTCTCTACGAAAAAATATTATTTAGACTGTCTAATTATTCCCAACCATTGTCCGAATAAATACGTTCGTCATACGTCACAGTTCAACACATTATAATTAATTCAAATATGTTAAAATTCTCCGAGCGCGATGAACTAAAAATCGGAAAAACTACGGAAAAGAATGTCGATTGTTCTTCGACTGATATTCGAAAAACTCTGCATAATCGTTCCAGAAAAGAAACTTGTCTCTTATGACAGAGGTTCGAGCATGAAAGCTCGAAGAAATTTTCGAGCGATCTCTGTCGTATGAACGGCTAAACATTCACTTAAAAATCCAAGTTCGACGTTCAGCAAACAAACGATCAGATATTCCGCACCTGCAGTGTACACGGACGGAAACGACGGTATTGACGGGGAAAGTTGCTAAGTGTTGTCGATACACGGAAACTTATCGGCCAACGCGAAACTGAGGGATCCACGAAAGAAACTAGTTATCGGTTATCAAAGTTGGATCATCCAGGGTGATTCGCGTGGCGCCGCGTGTGTTTAACGAACACCTAGCGAACCACCGTGCTATCCACGACAGCGGGCAAACGATTAAGACGGGAACAAGGATATTGGTAAAATGAACCAATGTTGCAAATCTTCTCCGAAATGACGCACGGTGGGCAAAGTGGCAAAGTTGCCTGTCAAATTCGAAGAACTTTTGATAAAAATTAGATAAAGCGACGTTTTCTTTTACGCGAAAAAAACTGAAGTGTTGCAGAATAAACGAAAAAAGAGAGAATCCACTATTTTTTGATCTCGAAAATTTATGTTATACTTGAAATATTCCATCGAAATTGTGATTTATTCAGTACCGTGTTGCATTTTTTAGTGACATGCAGATTTTTACGCGCTCATTTCAAATCGTAATATTTATCTACCACTTTTGAAGTTCGAAAAAAAGACCAGCGTGTTACCAAATCACAATCCTGAAATGGTAGATGAATTTTGCGACGGGATCTGAAACGAGTGTGTCAAAATCAAATAAAAATGAAATATTATAAAGAAGTAGATGGTTAAAAAAAACGAGAACCACCGTGCATTCGATCAATTGTTAACGTAAACGTTGGATTGGCAATTACGCTGACGCCCTGTCATCGTTCCTTCCGTAAACTCTCCTCTCATTTACATTTTTCCAAAGATGCAGAATATCATGCACGTGTTGCCGCGAAAGTTATTCGATTTATACCGAATGCATATTTAGCTCCGCCGTGCACGATTAACGAACGTTTAACGAGAGACAAGTTGGAAGCAAAAATGAAGATAAGCAGGGTTCGTGCGGAACGTAATCTATGGGTCCATAAAATCTGCAATTTGTGGCTGGTTATTCCCTTCAGGAGCATACGCACGCTTCACCATAGTTTAACCTGTACATCTATCTCTACCTGTACCTCTATCTCTACCTCTACGCCTGTACCTCTACATCTACCGCTACATCTACCTCTACCTGTACCTCTAACGCTACGCCTGTACCTACTACATCTACCACTACCTCTACGCCAATGCCTCTACCTCTACGCCTGTACCTCTACCTCTACTTCTACGCCTGTACTTCTACCTCTACCACTACCTCTACCTTTACGCCTCTACCTCTACCTATACCTCTACCTCTACCTTTGCGCCTGTAAGTCTACCTCTACCTCTGCGTATGTACCTCTACCTCTACCTCTACCTCTACCTCTACCTCTAACTTTACCTCTACCTCTACCTCTGCCTCAACCTCTACCTCTACCTCTACCACTGTACTTCTTCCGCTGCTTCTACCTCTACGCATGTACCTCTACCTCTACCTCTACAAATGTACCTCTACCTCCACCTCTATGCATGTACACCTACTTCTACCTCTACGCATGTATCTCTACCTCTACCTCTACATCTACCTCTACATCTACTACCACTGTCTGTACCTCTACCTCTACCACTACCTCTACGTCTACGCCTATACGTCTACATCTCCCTCTACCTCTATCTCTACGCCTGTACTCTACCTCTACCTCTACCTCTACCTTTACGCCTGTACGTCTACGTCTACCTCTGCGTATGTACCTCTACCTCTACCTCTTCCTCTACCTCTACCTCTACCTCTACCTCTACCTCTACCTCTACCTCTACCTCTACCTCTACCTCTACCTCTACCTCTACCTCTACCTCTACCTCTACCTCTATCTTTACGCCTATACATCTACCTCTGCCTCTACATATACGCATGTACCTCTACCTCTATCTCTACCTATGACTCTACCTCTACCTCTACCTCTGCCTCCATTCTACCGCTACGCCTGTACCTCTACCTCTACCTGTACCTCTACCTCCACCTCTATCTCTACCTCTACCTCTACGCCTGTACCTCCACCTCTACCACTACCTCTACGCCTGTACCTCTACCACTACACCTGTACCTCTGCCTCTACGACGGTACCTCTAACTCTGCGCCTGTACATCTACATCTACATCTACACATGTGCCTCTACCTCTACCTCTATCTCTACTTCTACCTCTATCTCTGCCGCTACTTCTATGCCTTTACCTCAACCACTAACTCTACGCATGTACCTCTAACAATGTAAGAACAACGTATAACAACGTATAACTACCTCTTCCTCTACCTCTACCTCTACCTCTACCTCTACCTCTACCTCTACCTCTACCTCTACCTCTACCTCTACCTCTACCTCTACCTCTACCTCTATCTTTACGCCTATACATCTACCTCTGCCTCTACATATACGCATGTACCTCTACCTCTATCTCTACCTATGACTCTACCTCTACCTCTACCTCTGCCTCCATTCTACCGCTACGCCTGTACCTCTACCTCTACTTGTACCTCTACCTCCACCTCTATCTCTACCTCTACCTCTACGCCTGTACCTCCACCTCTACCACTACCTCTACGCCTGTACCTCTACCACTACACCTGTACCTCTGCCTCTACGACGGTACCTCTAACTCTGCGCCTGTACATCTACATCTACATCTACACATGTGCCTCTACCTCTACCTCTATCTCTACTTCTACCTCTATCTCTGCCGCTACTTCTATGCCTTTACCTCAACCACTACCTCTACGCATGTACCTCTAACAATGTAAGAACAACGTATAACAATGTAGAACAACGTAACACTGTTTTAAAGAACATCATGAGACAACGTAAAACACCGCAAAATTACGTAAAAACAAAGTAAAACAACGTAAAACAACGTAAACCATCAATGCGAAACAAAGAAAAACGCGGTAAAACAACGTAGAGCAATGTAAATCATCAATGTGAACCAAAGTAAAACAACGTAACGCAACGTAAAGCAATGTAAAACAATATAAAACGACGTGAACATAATGTATAACATGGATTTCAAGACAACTCGTTTGTTTCGCATGCATTTGAAGCTAGATCATTTATATCTCAATTACTCGAAGCTAAATCATTTGTATCGCATGAATATGAAGCTAAATCATATGTTTCGCATTAGTTTAAACCTAAATCATGTGTTTCGCATGAATTTGTAGCTAAATCATGTTTTTCGCATGGATTTGAAGCTAATCCATGTGTTTCGAATGATTTTTAAGCTAAATCGTGTGTTTCTCATGGATTTGAAATAAACTCGTTTGTTTCGTATGTATTTGAAGCTAGATCATTTATATCTCAATTACTTGAAGCTAAATCATTTGTTTCGCATGGATTTGAAGTTAACTCGTTTGATTCGCTTGCATTTGAAGCTAGACCATTTAAATCTCAATTACTTGAAGCTGCATCATTTGTTTCGCATGGATATGAAGCTAACTCGTTTGTTTCGCATGCATTTGAAGCTAGATCATTTATATCTCAATTACTTGAAGCTAAATCATTTGTTCCGCATGCATTTGAAGGTAAGTCGTTTGTTTCGCATGCAGTTGAAACTAGATCATTTATATCTCAATTACTAGAAGCTAAATCATTTGTTCCGCATGAATTTGAAGCTAACTCGTTTTTTCGCATGCAGTTGAAGCTATATCGCTTATACTCGCAAGTATTTGAAGCCAAATCATTCGTTTCGCATGAATTTGAAACTAAGGCTTCTACTTCGCATTGATTTGATGGTAAGTCATGTGTTACGCTTGGATTTGAAGCTCACTCGTTTGTTTCGCATGCAGTTGAATCTAAATCACTTTTATCACAAGTATCTGAATCTAAACCATCTGTTTCGCATGGTTTCGAGGATAAGCCTTCTACTTCGCATTGATTCGAAGCTAAATCATGTGTTTTGCTTGGATTTGAAGCTAACTCGTTTGTTTTGCAAGCATTTGAAGCTAATTCATTTTTGTCGCATGGATTTGAAGCTAAGCCTTCTACTTCGCATTGATTTGATGCTAAATCATGTGTTCCGCATGGATTTAAAGCTAACTCGTTTGTTTCCCCTGCATTCGAAGCTAAATCATGTATATCACAAGTATTTGAAGCTAAATCATTTGATTCCCATGGATTAGAAACTATGCCTCCTACTTCACATTGATTTGAAACTAAATCATGTATTTCGTATGGATTTGAATCTAACTCGATTGTTTCGCATGCAGTTGAAGCGATATCATGTATATCACAAGTATTTGAAGCTAAACCATTTGATTCACATGGATTTGGAACTAAGACTTCCACTTCGCATTGACTTGGAGCTAAACCATTTGTATCGCATTGATGTGAAGCTAAGCCTTCTACTTCCCATTGATTTGAAGGTAAATCATGTGATTCGCATGGATGTGAAGCTAACTCGTTCGTTTCGCCTGCATTTGAAGTTATAACACTTCTGTTCGCAAGTATTTGAAACTTAATCATTCCCTTCGCATGTATTTGAAGCTAAGCCTTCAACTTCGCATTGATTTGAAGCTAAATCATGTGCTTCGATTGGATTTCAAGATAACTCGTTTGTTTCGCATGCAGCTGAAGCTAAATCATGTATACCACAAGTATATGGAGCTAAAACATTTGTTTCTCATGTAGGTGAAGCTAAGCCTACCACTTCGCATTGACTTGGAGCTAAACCATTTGTATCTCATTGATGTGAAGCTAAGCCTTCTACTTCCCATTGATTTGAAGGTATATCATGTGACTCGCATGGATGTGAAGCTAACTCGTTCGTTTCGCCTGCATTTGAAGTTATAACACTTCTCTTCGCAAGTATTTGAAACTTAATCATTCCCTTCGCATGTATTTGAAGCTAAGCCTTCAACTTCGCATTGATTTGAAGCTAAATCATGTGCTTCGCTTGGATTTCAAGATAACTCGTTTGTATCGCATGCAGCTGAAGCTAAATCATGTATACCACAAGTATTTGGAGCTAAAACATTTGTTTCTCATGTAGGTGAAGCTAAGCCTACCACTTCGCATTGATTTGAAACTAAATCATGTATTTCACATGGATTTGAATCTAATTCGATTGTTTTGCGTGCATTTGAAGCTATATCACACATATCGCAATTATATGAAGATAAATCATTTGTTTCTCATGTATTTGAAGCTAAGGCTTCTACTTCGCATTGATTTGAAGCTAAATCATGTGTTGCGCATGGACTTGAACCTCACTCGTTTTTTTGGCATGCAGTTGAAGCTAAATCATATATATCACAAGTATTTGAAGCTTAACCATTCGTATCGCAAGGATTTGAAGCTAAACCATGTGATTTGCAAGAATTTGAAGCTAAATCATGTGTTTCGCTTGGAATTGAAGCTAACTCGTTTGTTTCGCATGCAGTTGAAGCTAAATCATGGATATCATAAGCATTTGGAGCTAACCCATTTGTTTCGCATTGGTTTGAAGCTAAGCCTTCTACTTCGTATTGATTTGATCCTAAATCATGTGTTACGCATGGATTTGATGCTAACTCGTTTGTTTCGCATGCAGTTGAAGCTAAATCATGTATAAACAAGTATTTGAAGCTAAACCATTTGTTTCGCTTGGAATTGAAGCTAACTCGTTTGTTTCGCATGCAGTTGAAGCTAAATCATGGATATCATAAGCATTTGGAGCTAACCCATTTGTTTCGCATTGGTTTGAAGCTAAGCCTTCTACTTCGTATTGATTTGAACCTAAATCATGTGTTACGCATGGATTTGATGCTAACTCGTTTGTTTCGCATGCAGTTGAAGCTAAATCATGTATAAACAAGTATTTGAAGCTAAACCATTTGTATCGCAAGGATTTGAAGCTAACTCGTTTTTTCGCATGCAGTTGAAGCTATATCGCTTATACTCGCAAGTATTTGAAGCCAAATCATTCGTTTCGCATGAATTTGAAACTAAGGCTTCTACTTCGCATTGATTTGATGGTAAGTCATGTGTTACGCTCGGATTTGAAGCTCACTCGTTTGTTTCGCATGCAGTTGAATCTAAATCACATTTATCACAAGTATCTGAATCTAAACCATCTGTTTCGCATGGTTTCGAGGATAAGCCTTCTACTTCGCATTGATTCGAAGCTAAATCATGTGTTTTGCTTGGATTTGAAGCTAACTCGTTTGTTTTGCATGCAGTTGAAGCTAAATCATGTATATCACAAGTATTCGAAGCTAAACCATTTGTATCGCAAGGATTTGAAGCTAACTCGTTTTTTCGCATGCAGTTGAAGCTATATCGCTTATACTCGCAAGTATTTGAAGCCAAATCATTCGTTTCGCATGAATTTGAAACTAAGGCTTCTACTTCGCATTGATTTGATGGTAAGTCATGTGTTAAGCTTGGATTTGAAGCTCACTCGTTTGTTTCGCATGCAGTTGAATCTAAATCACTTTTATCACAAGTATCTGAATCTAAACCATCTGTTTCGCATGGTTTCGAGGATAAGCCTTCTACTTCGCATTGATTCGAAGCTAAATCATGTGTTTTGCTTGGATTTGAAGCTAACTCGTTTGTTTTGCAAGCATTTGAAGCTAATTCATTTTTGTCGCATGGATTTGAAGCTAAGCCTTCTACTTCGCATTGATTTGATGCTAAATCATGTGTTCCGCATGGATTTAAAGCTAACTCGTTTGTTTCCCCTGCATTCGAAGCTAAATCATGTATATCACAAGTATTTGAAGCTAAATCATTTGATTCCCATGGATTAGAAACTATGCCTCCTACTTCACATTGATTTGAAACTAAATCATGTATTTCGTATGGATTTGAATCTAACTCGATTGTTTCGCATGCAGATGAAGCGATATCATGTATATCACAAGTATTTGAAGCTAAACCATTTGATTCACATGGATTTGGAACTAAGACTTCCACTTCGCATTGACTTGGAGCTAAACCATTTGTATCGCATTGATGTGAAGCTAAGCCTTCTACTTCCCATTGATTTGAAGGTAGATCATGTGATTCGCATGGATGTGAAGCTAACTCGTTCGTTTCGCCTGCATTTGAAGTTATAACACTTCTGTTCGCAAGTATTTGAAACTTAATCATTCCCTTCGCATGTATTTGAAGCTAAGCCTTCAACTTCGCATTGATTTGAAGCTAAATCATGTGCTTCGATTGGATTTCAAGATAACTCGTTTGTTTCGTATGCAGCTGAAGCTAAATCATGTATACCACAAGTATATGGAGCTAAAACATTTGTTTCTCATGTAGGTGAAGCTAAGCCTACCACTTCGCATTGACTTGGAGCTAAACCATTTGTATCTCATTGATGTGAAGCTAAGCCTTCTACTTCCCATTGATTTGAAGAAATCATGTGACTCGCATGGATGTGAAGCTAACTCGTTCGTTTCGCCTGCATTTGAAGTTATAACACTTCTCTTGGCAAGTATTTGAAACTTAATCATTCCCTTCGCATGTATTTGAAGCTAAGCCTTCAACTTCGCATTGATTTGAAGCTAAATCATGTGCTTCGCTTGGATTTCAAGATAACTCGTTTGTATCGCATGCAGCTGAAGCTAAATCATGTATACCACAAGTATTTGGAGCTAAAACATTTGTTTCTCATGTAGGTGAAGCTAAGCCTACCACTTCGCATTGATTTGAAACTAAATCAAGTATTTCACATGGATTTGAATCTAATTCGATTGTTTTGCGTGCATTTGAAGCTATATCACACATATCGCAATTATATGAAGATAAATCATTTGTTTCTCATGTATTTGAAGCTAAGGCTTCTACTTCGCATTGATTTGAAGCTAAATCATGTGTTGCGCATGGACTTGAACCTCACTCGTTTTTTTGGCATGCAGTTGAAGCTAAATCATATATATCACAAGTATTTGAAGCTTAACCATTCGTACTGCAAGGATTTGAAGCTAAACCATGTGATTTGCAAGAATTTGAAGCTAAATCATGTGTTACGCTTGGATTTGAAGCTCACTCGTTTGTTTCGCATGCAGTTGAATCTAAATCACTTTTATCACAAGTATCTGAATCTAAACCATCTGTTTCGCATGGTTTCGAGGATAAGCCTTCTACTTCGCATTGATTCGAAGCTAAATCATGTGTTTTGCTTGGATTTGAAGCTAACTCGTTTGTTTTGCATGATGTTGAAGCTAAATCATGTATATCACAAGTATTCGAAGCAAAACCATTTGTATCGCATGGATTTGAAGCTAAGCCTTCTAGTGCGCATTGATTCGAAGCTAAATCATGTGTTTTGCATGGATTTGAAGCTAACTCGATTGTTTCGCCTTCCTTCTACTTCGCATTGATTTGATGTTTGGATTTGAAGCTAACTCGTTTATTTCGCATGCATTTGAAGCTAAGTCTTCTACTCTGCATGAAATTGAAGCTAAATCATGTGTGTCGCTTGGATTTGAAGCTAACTCGTTTGTTTCGCATGCAGTTGAAGCTAAATCATGTATATCACAAGTATTAGAAGCTAAACCATTTGTTTCGCATGGATTCGAAAATCAGCCTTCCATTTCGCAATGATTTGAATCTAAATCATGTGTTTCTCATGGATTTGAAGCTAACTCGTTTCTATCGCATGGATTTAAAGCTAACTCATTTGTTTCGCATGCCGTTGAATCAAAATCATGTATATCACAAGTATTTGAAGCTAAACCATTTGATTCGCATGGATTTGATGCTAAGCCTTCTACTTCGCATTGATTTGAAGCTAAATCAAGTGTTTCGTTTGGATTTGAAACTAACTCGTTTGTTTCGCATGCAGTTCAAGCTAAATCATGTATATAACAAGTATTTGAAGCTAAACCATTTGTTTCGCATGGATTCGAAGATCAGTCTTCTACTTCGCATTGATTTGAAGCTAAATCAAGTGTTTCTCATGGATTTGAAGCTAACTCGTTTCTATCGCTTGGATTTGAAGCTAACTCGTTTGTTTCGCATGCAGTTGAAGCTAAATCATGTATATCACAAGTATTTGAAGCTAAACCATTTGTTTCGCATGGATTCGAAAATTAGCCTTCCATTTCGCAATGATTTGAATCTAAATCATGTGTTTCTCATGGATTTGAAGCTAACTCGTTTCTATCGCTTGGATTTGAAGCTAACTCGTTTGTTTCGCATGCAGTTGAATCATAATCATGTATATCACAAGTATTTGAAGCTAAACCATTTGTTTCGCATGGATTCGAAAATCAGTCTTCTATTTCGCATTGATTTGAAGCTAAATCATGAGTTTCGCATGGATTTGAAGCTAACTCGATTGTTTCGCATGGATGTGAAGCTAACTCGTTTGTTTCGCATGCAGTTGAAGCTAAATCATGTATATCACAAGTATTAGAAGCTAAACCATTTGTTTCGCATGGATTCGAAAATCAGCCTTCCATTTCGCAATGATTTGAAGCTAAATCATGTGTTTCTCATGGATTTGAAGCTAACCCGTTTGTTTCGCATGGATTTGAAGCTAACTCCTTTGTTTCGTCTGCATTTGAAGCTCAATCCTGTATATCGCTAATATTTGAAGCTAATCCATTGGTTTGCATGGATTCGAAGATAAACCTTCTACTTGGTATCGATTTTAAGTTAAATCATGTGTTTCGCATGGATTGAAAGATAACACGATTGTTTCGCATGCAGTTGAAGCCAAATCATGTATATCACAAGTATTTGAAGATAATCCATTTGTTTTGCATGGATTCGAAAATCAGTCTTCCATTTCGCATTGATTTGAAGATAAATCATGTGTTTCTCATGGATTTAAAGCTAACACGTTTGTTTCGCATGCAGTTGAAGCTGAATCATGTATATCACAAGTATTTGAAGCTAAACCACTTGTTTCGCATTGGTTTTGAAGCTAAGCCTTCTACTTCGCATTGATTTGAAGCTAAATCATGTGTTACGCTTGGATATGAAGCTCACTCGTTTGTTTTTCCAGCATTTGAAGCTATATTAGTTATATCGCAAGTATTTGAAGCTAAATCATTTGTGTCGCATGGATTCGAAAATCAGACTTCTATTTCGCATTGATTTGAAGCTAAATCATGTGTTTCGCATGTATTTGAAGCTAACTCGTTTGTTTCGCCTGCATGTGAAGCTAAATCATGTATATCACAAGTATTTGAAGCTAATCCATTTGATTCCCATGGATTTGTAGATAAGCCTTCCACTTCGCATTGATTTGAAGCTAAATCAAGTGTTTCGCTAGGATTTGAAGCTAACTCGTTTGTTTCGCATGCAGTTGAATCAAAATCATGTATATCACAAGTATTTGAAGCTAAACCATTTGTTTCGCATGGATTCAAAAATCAGCCTTCTATTTCGCATTGATTTGAAGCTAAATCATGAGTTTCGCATGGATTTGAAGCTAACTCGTTTGTTTCGCATGCAGTTGAAGCTAAATCATGTATATCACAAGTATTTGAAGCTAAACCATTTGATTCGCATGGATTTGATGCTAAGCCTTCTACTTCGCATTGATTTGAAGCTAAATCAAGTGTTTCGTTTGGATTTGAAACTAACTCGTTTGTTTCGCATGCAGTTCAAGCTAAATCATGTATATAACAAGTATTTGAAGCTAAACCATTTGTTTCGCATGGATTCGAAGATCAGTCTTCTACTTCGCATTGATTTGAAGCTAAATCAAGTGTTTCTCATGGATTTGAAGCTAACTCGTTTCTATCGCTTGGATTTGAAGCTAACTCGTTTGTTTCGCATGCAGTTGAAGCTAAATCATGTATATCACAAGTATTTGAAGCTAAACCATTTGTTTCGCATGGATTCGAAAATTAGCCTTCCATTTCGCAATGATTTGAATCTAAATCATGTGTTTCTCATGGATTTGAAGCTAACTCGTTTCTTTCGCTTGGATTTGAAGCTAACTCGTTTGTTTCGCATGCAGTTGAATCATAATCATGTATATCACAAGTATTTGAAGCTAAACCATTTGTTTCGCATGGATTCGAAAATCAGCCTTCTATTTCGCATTGATTTGAAGCTAAATCATGAGTTTCGCATGGATTTGAAGCTAACTCGTTTGTTTCGCATGGATTTGAAGCTAACTCGTTTGTTTCGCATGCAGTTGAAGCTAAATCATGTATATCACAAGTATTAGAAGCTAAACCATTTGTTTCGCATGGATTCGAAAATCAGCCTTCCATTTCGCAATGATTTGAAGCTAAATCATGTGTTTCTCATGGATTTGAGGCTAACCCGTTTGTTTCGCATGGATTTGAAGCTAACTCCTTTGTTTCGTCTGCATTTGAAGCTCAATCCTGTATATCGCTAATATTTGAAGCTAATCCATTGGTTTGCATGGATTCGAAGATAAACCTTCTACTTGGTATCGATTTTAAGTTAAATCATGTGTTTCGCATGGATTGAAAGATAACACGATTGTTTCGCATGCAGTTGAAGCCAAATCATGTATATCACAAGTATTTGAAGATAATCCATTTGTTTTGCATGGATTCGAAAATCAGTCTTCCATTTCGCATTGATTTGAAGCTAAATCATGTGTTTCTCATGGATTTAAAGCTAACACGTTTGTTTCGCATGCAGTTGAAGCTGAATCATGTATATCACAAGTATTTGAAGCTAAACCATTTGTTTCGCATTGGTTTTGAAGCTAAGCCTTCTACTTCGCATTGATTTGAAGCTAAATCATGTGTTACGCTTGGATATGAAGCTCACTCGTTTGTTTTTCCAGCATTTGAAGCTATATTAGTTATATCGCAAGTATTTGAAGCTAAATCATTTGTGTCGCATGGATTCGAAAATCAGACTTCTATTTCGCATTGATTTGAAGCTAAATCATGTGTTTCGCATGTATTTGAAGCTAACTCGTTTGTTTCGCCTGCATGTGAAGCTAAATCATGTATATCATAAGTATTTGAAGCTAATCCATTTGATTCCCATGGATTTGTAGATAAGCCTTCCACTTCGCATTGATTTGAAGCTAAATCATGTGTATCGCTTGGATTTGAAGCTAACTCGTTTGTTTCGCATGCAGTTGAAGCTATATCACTTATATCGCAAGGATTTGAATCTAAATCATTTGTGTTGCATGGATTTGATGCTAAGCCTTCTACTTCGCTTTCATTTGGAGCTAAATCGTGTGTTTCGCATGGATTTGAAGCTCCCTCGTTTGCTTCGCCTGCATTTGAAGCTCAATCATGTATATCGCTAATATTTGAAGCTAATCCATTTGTTTGCATGGATTCGAAGATAAACCTTCTACTTGGTATTGATTTTAAGTTAAATCATGTGTTTCGCATGGATTTAAAGATAACTCGTTTGTTTCGCATGCAGTTGAATCTAAATCATGTATATCACAAGTATTTGAAGCTAAACCATTTGATTCCCATGGATTTGGAGCTAAGTCTACTACTTCGCATTGATTTGGAGCTAAATCAAGTGTTTCGTTTGGATTTGAAGAAAACTCGTTTGTTTCGCATGCAGTTGCAGCTATATCACTTATGCACGCAAGTATTTGAAGCTAAATCATTCGTTTCGCATGGAGTTGAAGCTAAATCTACCACTTCGCATTCATTTGAAGATAAATAATGTGTTTCGCTTGGATTTCAAGCTAACACGTTTGTTTCGCATGCAGTTGAAGCAAAATCAGGTATATCATAAGTATTTGAATCTAAACCATTCGTTTCGCATTGGTTTTGATGCTAAGCCTTCTACTTCGCATTGATTTGTAGCTAAATCAAGAGTTTCGTTTGGATTTGAAACTAACTCGTTTGTTTCGCCTGCATGTGAAGCTAAATCGTGTATATCACAAGAATTTGAAGCTAAACCATTTGATTCGCATGGATTTGAAGATAATCTTTCTACTTCGCATTGATTTGAAGCTCAATCATGTATCTCACAAGTATTTGAAGCTAAACCATTTGTTTCGCATGGATTTGAAGCTAAGCCTTCTCCTTCGCATGGATTTGAAGATCAGCGTTCTACTTCGCATTGATTTGAAGCTAAATCAAGTGTTTCGCTTGGATGTGAAGCTGACACATTTGTTTCGCATGCAGTTGAAGCTAAATCATCTATATCACAAGTATTAGAATCTAAACCATTTGTTTCGCATGGATTCGAAAATCAGCCTTCCATTTCGCAATGATTTGAAGCTAAATCATGTGTTTCTAATGGATTTGAAGCTAACTCGTTTCTATCGCATGGATTTAAAGCTAACTCGTTTGTTTCGCATGCTGTTGAAGCTAAATCTAGTATATCACAAGTATTTGAAGCTTACTCATTTGTTTTGCATGCAGTTGAAACATAATCATGTATATCACAAGTATTTGAAGCTAAACCATTTGTTTCGCATGGATTCGAAAATCAGCCTTCTGTTTCGCATGGATTTGAAGCTAACTCGTTTGTTTCGCATGGATATGAAGCTAACTTATTTGTTTCGCATGCAGTTGAAGCAAAATCATGTATATCACAAGTATTTGAAGCTAAACCATTTGATTCGCATGGATTTGAAGCTAAGCCTTCTACTTCGCATTGATTTGAATTAAATCAAGTGTTTCGTTTGGATTTGAAGCAAACTCGTTTGTTTCGTATACAGTTGAAGCTAGATCACTTATGTTCGCAAGTATTTGAAGCTAAATCATTCGTTTCGCATGGATTTGAAGTTAAGCCTTCTACTTCGCATTGATTTGAATTATAAATCATGTGTTTCGCTTGGATTTGAAGCTAACTCCTTTGTTTCTCCTGCATTTGAAGCTATATCACTTATATCGCAAGTATTTGAAGCTAAATCATTTGTGTTGCATGGATTTGATGCTAAGCCTTCTACTTCGCATTGATTTGAAGCTAAATCATGTGTTACGCTTGGATATGAAGCTCACTCGTTTGTTTGCTAGCATTTGAAGCTATATCACTTATATCGCAAGTATTTGAAGCTAAATAATTTGTGTCGCATGGATTTGATGCTAAGCCTTCTACTTCGCATTGATTTGGAGCAAAATCATGTCTTTCGCATGGATTTAAAGCTAACACGTTTGTTTCGCATGCAGTTGAAGCTAAAACATGTACATCACAAGTATCTGGATCTAATCCATCCGTTTCGCAAGAATATGGAGCTATGAAGCTAATCCATGTGATTCGCTTGAATGTGAAGCTAAATCATGTGTTTCGCATGGATTTGAAGCTGTATCACTTATATCGCAATTATCTGTAGATAAATCATATGTTTCTCATGTGTTTGAAGCTAAGCCTTCTACTTCGCATTGATTCGAAGCTAAATCATGTGAATCGCATGGATTTGAAGCTAACTCGTTTGAATCGCATGCAGTTGAAGCTAAATCATGTATATCACGAGTATTTCAAGCTAAACCATTTGTTTCGGATTGATTTGAAGCTAAGCCTTCTACTTCGCATTGATTTGATGCTAAATCATATGTTTCGCTTGGTTTTGAAGCTAACTCGTTTGTTTCGCATGCATTTGAAGCTATATTACTTATATCGCAAATATCTGAAGATAAATCATTTGTTTCTCATCAATTTGAAGCTAAGCCTTCCACTTCCCATTGATTTGCACCTAAATAATGTGTTTCGCTTGGATTTGGAGGTAAAGCGCTTGTTTCGCATGCATTTGAAGCTAAATTATGTACATCACAAGTATTTGAAGCTAAACCATTTGTTTCGCATTGGTTTTGAAGCTAAGCCTTCTACTTCGCATTGATTTGAAGCTAAATCATGTGTTACGCTTGGATATGAAGCTCACTCGTTTGTTTTTCCAGCATTTGAAGCTATATTAGTTATATCGCAAGTATTTGAAGCAAAATCATTTGTGTCGCATGGATTCGAAAATCAGACTTCTATTTCGCATTGATTTGAAGCTAAATCATGTGTCTCGCATGTATTTGAAGCTAACTCGTTTGTTTCGCCTGCATGTGAAGCTAAATCATGTATATCACAAGTATTTGAAGCTAAACCATTTGATTCGCATGGATTTGATGCTAAGCCTTCTACTTCGCATTGATTTGAAGCTAAATCAAGTGTTTCGTTTGGATTTGAAACCAACTCGTTTGTTTCGCATGCAGTTCAAGCTAAATCATGTATATAACAAGTATTTGAAGCTAAACCATTTGTTTCGCATGGATTCGAAGATCAGTCTTCTACTTCGCATTGATTTGAAGCTAAATCAAGTGTTTCTCATGGATTTGAAGCTAACTCGTTTCTATCGCTTGGATTTGAAGCTAACTCGTTTGTTTCGCATGCAGTTGAAGCTAAATCATGTACATCACAAGTATTTGAAGCTAAACCATTTGTTTCGCATGGATTCGAAAATTAGCCTTCCATTTCGCAATGATTTGAATCTAAATCATGTGTTTCTCATGGATTTGAAGCTAACTCGTTTCTATCGCTTGGATTTGAAGCTAACTCGTTTGTTTCGCATGCAGTTGAATCATAATCATGTATATCACAAGTATTTGAAGCTAAACCATTTGTTTCGCATGGATTCGAAAATCAGCCTTCTATTTCGCATTGATTTGAAGCTAAATCATGAGTTTCGCATGGATTTGAAGCTAACTCGTTTGTTTCGCATGGATTTGAAGCTAACTCGTTTGTTTCGCATGCAGTTGAAGCTAAATCATGTATATCACAAGTATTAGAAGCTAAACCATTTGTTTCGCATGGATTCGAAAATCAGCCTTCCATTTCGCAATGATTTGAAGCTAAATCATGTGTTTCTCATGGATTTGAAGCTAACCCGTTTGTTTCGCATGGATTTGAAGCTAACTCCTTTGTTTCGCCTGCATTTGAAGCTCAATCCTGTATATCGCTAATATTTGAAGCTAATCCATTGGTTTGCATGGATTCGAAGATAAACCTTCTACTTGGTATCGATTTTAAGTTAAATCATGTGTTTCGCATGGATTGAAAGATAACACGATTGTTTCGCATGCAGTTGAAGCCAAATCATGTATATCACAAGTATTTGAAGATAATCCATTTGTTTTGCATGGATTCGAAAATCAGTCTTCCATTTCGCATTGATTTGAAGCTAAATCATGTGTTTCTCATGGATTTAAAGCTAACACGTTTGTTTCGCATGCAGTTAAAGCTGAATCATGTATATCACAAGTATTTGAAGCTAAACCATTTGTTTCGCATGGATTCGAAGATCAGTCTTCTACTTCGCATTGATTTGAAGCTAAATCAAGTGTTTCTCATGGATTTGAAGCTAACTCGTTTCTATCGCTTGGATTTGAAGCTAACTCGTTTGTTTCGCATGCAGTTGAAGCTAAATCATGTATATCACAAGTATTTGAAGCTAAACCATTTGTTTCGCATGGATTCGAAAATTAGCCTTCCATTTCGCAATGATTTGAATCAAAATCATGTGTTTCTCATGGATTTGAAGCTAACTCGTTTCTATCGCTTGGATTTGAAGCTAACTCGTTTGTTTCGCATGCAGTTGAATCATAATCATGTATATCACAAGTATTTGAAGCTAAACCATTTGTTTCGCATGGATTCGAAAATCAGCCTTCCATTTCGCAATGATTTGAAGCTAAATCATGTGTTTCTCATGGATTTGAAGCTAACCCGTTTGTTTCGCATGGATTTGAAGCTAACTCCTTTGTTTCGTCTGCATTTGAAGCTCAATCCTGTATATCGCTAATATTTGAAGCTAATCCATTGGTTTGCATGGATTCGAAGATAAACCTTCTACTTGGTATCGATTTTAAGTTAAATCATGTGTTTCGCATGGATTGAAAGATAACACGATTGTTTCGCATGCAGTTGAAGCAAAATCATGTATATCACAAGTATTTGAAGATAATCCATTTGTTTTGCATGGATTCGAAAATCAGACTTCCATTTCGCATTGATTTGAAGCTAAATCATGTGTTTCTCATGGATTTAAAGCTAACACGTTTGTTTCGCATGCAGTTGAAGCTGAATCATGTATATCACAAGTATTTGAAGCTAAACCATTTGTTTCGCATTGGTTTTGAAGCTAAGCCTTCTACTTCGCATTGATTTGAAGCTAAATCATGTGTTACGCTTGGATATGAAGCTCACTCGTTTGTTTTTCCAGCATTTGAAGCTATATTAGTTATATCGCAAGTATTTGAAGCTAAATCATTTGTGTCGCATGGATTCGAAAATCAGACTTCTATTTCGCATTGATTTGAAGCTAAATCATGTGTTTCGCATGTATTTGAAGCTAACTCGTTTGTTTCGCCTGCATGTGAAGCTAAATCATGTATATCACAAGTATTTGAAGCTAATCCATTTGATTCCCATGGATTTGTAGATAAGCCTTCCACTTCGCATTGATTTGAAGCTAAATCATGTGTATCGCTTGGATTTGAAGCTAACTCGTTTGTTTCGCATGCAGTTGAAGCTATATCACTTATATCGCAAGGATTTGAACCTAAATCATTTGTGTTGCATGGATTTGATGCTAAGCCTTCTACTTCGCTTTCATTTGGAGCTAAATCGTGTGTTTCGCATGGATTTGAAGCTCCCTCGTTTGCTTCGCCTGCATTTGAAGCTCAGTCATGTATATCGCTAATATTTGAAGCTAATCCATTTGTTTGCATGGATTCGAAGATAAACCTTCTACTTGGTATTGATTTTAGGTTAAATCATGTGTTTCGCATGGATTTAAAGATAACTCGTTTGTTTCGCATGCAGTTGAATCTAAATCATGTATATCACAAGTATTTGAAGCTAAACCATTTGATTCCCATGGATTTGGAGCTAAGTCTACTACTTCGCATTGATTTGGAGCTAAATCAAGTGTTTCGTTTGGATTTGAAGAAAACTCGTTTGTTTCGCATGCAGTTGCAGCTATATCACTTATGCACGCAAGTATTTGAAGCTAAATCATTCGTTTCGCATGGAGTTGAAGCTAAATCTACCACTTCGCATTCATTTGAAGATAAATCATGTGTTTCGCTTGGATTTCAAGCTAACACGTTTGTTTCGCATGCAGTTGAAGCTCAATCAGGTATATCATAAGTATTTGAATCTAAACCATTCGTTTCGCATTGGTTTTGATGCTAAGCCTTCTACTTCGCATTGATTTGTAGCTAAATCAAGAGTTTCGTTTGGATTTGAAACTAACTTCTTTGTTTCGCCTGCATGTGAAGCTAAATCGTGTATATCACAAGAATTTGAAGCTAAACCATTTGTTTCGCATGGATTTGAAGCTAAGCCTTCTCCTTCGCATGGATTTGAAGATCAGCGTTCTACTTCGCATTGATTTGAAGCTAAATCAAGTGTTTCGCTTGGATGTGAAGCTGACACATTTGTTTCGCATGCAGTTGAAGCTAAATCATGTATATCACAAGTATTAGAATCTAAACCATTTGTTTCGCATGGATTCGAAAATCAGCCTTCCATTTCGCAATGATTTGAAGCTAAATCATGTGTTTCTAATGGATTTGAAGCTAACTCGTTTCTATCGCATGGATTTAAAGCTAACCTGATTGTTTCGCATGCTGTTGAAGCTAAATCTAGTATATCACAAGTATTTGAAGCTTACTCATTTGTTTTGCATGCAGTTGAAACATAATCATGTATATCACAAGTATTTGAAGCTAAACCATTTGTTTCGCATGGATTCGAAAATCAGCCTTCTGTTTCGCATGGATTTGAAGCTAACTCGTTTGTTTCGCATGGATATGAAGCTAACTTATTTGTTTCGCATGCAGTTGAAGCAAAATCATGTATATCACAAGTATTTGAAGCTAAACCATTTGATTCGCATGGATTTGAAGCTAAGCCTTCTACTTCGCATTGATTTGAATTAAATCAAGTGTTTCGTTTGGATTTGAAGCAAACTCGTTTGTTTCGTATACAGTTGAAGCTAGATCACTTATGTTCGCAAGTATTTGAAGCTAAATCATTCGTTTCGCATGGATTTGAAGTTAAGCCTTCTACTTCGCATTGATTTGAATTATAAATCATGTGTTTCGCTTGGATTTGAAGCTAACTCGTTTGTTTCGCATGCAGTTGAAGCTCAATCATGTATATCACAAGTATTTGAAGCTAAACCATTTGTTTCGCATTGGTTTTGAAGCTAAGCCTTCTATTTCGCATTGATTTGAAGCTAAATCATGAGTTTCGCATGGATTTGAAGCTAACTCGTTTGTTTCGCATGCAGTTGAAGCAAAATCATGTATATCACAAGTTTCTGAATCTAACCATTCGTTTCGCATGGATTTGAAGCTAAGCCTTCTACTTCGCATTGATTTGAAGCTAAATCATGAGTTTCGCATGGATTTGAAGCTAACTCGTTTGTTTCGCATGCAGTTGAAGCTAAATCATGTATATGACAAGTATTAGAAGCTAAACCATTTGTTTCGCATGGATTCGAAAATCAGCCTTCCATTTCGCAATGATTTGAAGCTAAATCATGTGTTTCTCATGGATTTGAAGCTAACCCGTTTGTTTCGCATGGATTTGAAGCTAACTCCTTTGTTTCGCCTGCATTTGAAGCTCAATCCTGTGTTACGCTTGGATATGAAGCTCACTCGTTTGTTTGCCAGCATTTGAAGCTATATCACTTATATCGCAAGTATTTGAAGCTAAATAATTTGTGTCGCATGGATTTGATGCTAAGCCTTCTACTTCGCATTGATTTGGAGCAAAATCATGTCTTTCGCATGGATTTAAAGCTAACACGTTTGTTTCGCATGCAGTTGAAGCTAAAACATGTACATCACAAGTATCTGGATCTAATCCATCCGTTTCGCAAGAATATGAAGCTATGAAGCTAATCCACGTGATTCGCTTGAATGTGAAGCTAAATCATGTGTTTCGCATGGATTTGAAGCTGTATCACTTATATCGCAATTATCTGTAGATAAATCATATGTTTCTCATGTGTTTGAAGCTAAGCCTTCTACTTCGCATTGATTCGAAGCTAAATCATGTGAATCGCATGGATTTGAAGCTAACTCGTTTGAATCGCATGCAGTTGAAGCTAAATCATGTATATCACGAGTATTTCAAGCTAAACCATTTGTTTCGGATTGATTTGAAGCTAAGCCTTCTACTTCGCATTGATTTGATGCTAAATCATATGTTTCGCTTGGTTTTGAAGCTAACTCGTTTGTTTCGCATGCATTTGAAGCTATATTACTTATATCGCAAATATCTGAAGATAAATCATTTGTTTCTCATCAATTTGAAGCTAAGCCTTCCACTTCCCATTGATTTGCACCTAAATAATGTGTTTCGCTTGGATTTGGAGGTAAAGCGCTTGTTTCGCATGCAGTTGAAGCTGAATCATGTATATCACAAGTATTTGAAGCTAAACCATTTGTTTCGCATTGGTTTTGAAGCTAAGCCTTCTACTTCGCATTGATTTGAAGCTAAATCATGTTTTACGCTTGGATATGAAGCTCACTCGTTTGTTTTTCCAGCATTTGAAGCTATATTAGTTATATCGCAAGTATTTGAAGCTAAATCATTTGTGTCGCATGGATTCGAAAATCAGACTTCTATTTCGCATTGATTTGAAGCTAAATCATGTGTTTCGTATGTATTTGAAGGTAACTCGTTTGTTTCGCCTGCATGTGAAGCTAAATCATGTATATCACAAGAATTTGAAGCTAAACCATCTGATTCGCATGGATTTGAAGATAAGCTTTCTACTTCGCATTTATTTGAAGTAAAATCAAGTATTTCGCTTGGATTAGAAGCTAACTCGTTTGTTTCGCATGCAGTTGAAGCTCAATCATGTATATCACAAGTATTTGAAGCTAAACCATTTGTTTCGCATTGGTTTTGAAGCTAAGCCTTCTACTTCGCATTGATTTGTAGCTAAATCAAGAGTTTCGTTTGGATTTGAAGCTAACTCGTTTGTTTCGCCGGCATGTGAAGCTAAATCATGTATATCACAAGAATTTGAAGCTAAACCATTTGATTCGCATGGATTTGAAAATAAGCTTTCTACTTCGCATTGATTTAAAGTAAAATCAATATTTCGCTTGGATTTGAAGCTAACTCCTTTGTTTCTCCTGCATTTGAAGCTATATCACTTATATCGCAAGTATTTGAAGCTAAATCATTTGTGTTGCATGGATTTGATGCTAAGCCTTCTACTTCGCATTGATTTGAAGCTAAATCATGTGTTACGCTTGGATATGAAGCTCACTCGTTTGTTTGCCAGCATTTGAAGCTATATCACTTATATCGCAAGTATTTGAAGCTAAATAATTTGTGTCGCATGGATTTGATGCTAAGCCTTCTACTTCGCATTGATTTGGAGCAAAATCATGTCTTTCGCATGGATTTAAAGCTAACACGTTTGTTTCGCATGCAGTTGAAGCTAAAACATGTACATCACAAGTATCTGGATCTAATCCATCCGTTTCGCAAGAATATGAAGCTATGAAGCTAATCCATGTGATTCGCTTGAATGTGAAGCTAAATCATGTGTTTCGCATGGATTTGAAGCTGTATCACTTATATCGCAATTATCTGTAGATAAATCATTTGTTTCTCATGTGTTTGAAGCTAAGCCTTCTACTTCGCATTGATTCGAAGCTAAATCATGTGAATCGCATGGATTTGAAGCTAACTCGTTTGAATCGCATGCAGTTGAAGCTAAATCATGTATATCACGAGTATTTCAAGCTAAACCATTTGTTTCGGATTTATTTGAAGCTAAGCCTTCTACTTCGCATTGATTTGATGCTAAATCATGTGTTTCGCTTGGTTTTGAAGCTAACTCGTTTGTTTCGCATGCATTTGAAGCTATATTACTTATATCGCAAATATCTGAAGATAAATCATTTGTTTCTCATCAATTTGAAGCTAAGCCTTCCACTTCCCATTGATTTGCACCTAAATAATGTGTTTCGCTTGGATTTGGAGGTAAAGCGCTTGTTTCGCATGCATTTGAAGCTAAATTATGTACATCACAAGTATTTGAAGCTAAACCATTTGTTTCGCATTGGTTTTGAAGCTAAGCCTTCTACTTCGCATTGATTTGAAGCTAAATCATGTGTTACGCTTGGATATGAAGCTCACTCGTTTGTTTTTCCAGCATTTGAAGCTATATTAGTTATATCGCAAGTATTTGAAGCAAAATCATTTGTGTCGCATGGATTCGAAAATCAGACTTCTATTTCGCATTGATTTGAAGCTAAATCATGTGTCTCGCATGTATTTGAAGCTAACTCGTTTGTTTCGCCTGCATGTGAAGCTAAATCATGTATATCACAAGTATTTGAAGCTAATCCATTTGATTCCCATGGATTTGTAGATAAGCCTTCCACTTCGCATTGATTTGAAGCTAAATCAAGTGTTTCGCTAGGATTTGAAGCTAACTCGTTTGTTTCGCATGCAGTTGAATCAAAATCATGTATATCACAAGTATTTGAAGCTAAACCATTTGTTTCGCATGGATTCAAAAATCAGCCTTCTATTTCGCATTGATTTGAAGCCAAATCATGAGTTTCGCATGGATTTGAAGCTAACTCGTTTGTTTCGCATGCAGTTGAAGCTAAATCATGTATATCACAAGTATTAGAAGCTAAACCATTTGTTTCGCATGGATTCGAAAATCAGCCTTCCATTTCGCAATGATTTGAATCTAAATCATGTGTTTCTCATGGATTTGAAGCTAACTCGTTTCTATCGCATGGATTTGAAGCTAACCAATTTGTTTCGCATGCAGTTGAATCAAAATCGTGTATATCACAAGTATTTGAAGCTAAACCATTTGATTCGCATGGATTTGATGCTAAGCCTTCTACTTCGCATTGATTTGAATTATAAATCATGTGTTTCGCTTGGATTTGAAGCTAACTCGTTTGTTTCGCATGCAGTTGAAGCTCAATCATGTATATCACAAGTATTTGAAGCTAAACCATTTGTTTCGCATTGGTTTTGAAGCTAAGCCTTCTATTTCGCATTGATTTGAAGCTAAATCATGAGTTTCGCATGGATTTGAAGCTAACTCGTTTGTTTCGCATGCAGTTGAAGCAAAATCATGTATATCACAAGTTTCTGAATCTAACCATTCGTTTCGCATGGATTTGAAGCTAAGCCTTCTACTTCGCATTGATTTGAAGCTAAATCATGAGTTTCGCATGGATTTGAAGCTAACTCGTTTGTTTCGCATGCAGTTGAAGCTAAATCATGTATATGACAAGTATTAGAAGCTAAACCATTTGTTTCGCATGGATTCGAAAATCAGCCTTCCATTTCGCAATGATTTGAAGCTAAATCATGTGTTTCTCATGGATTTGAAGCTAACCCGTTTGTTTCGCATGGATTTGAAGCTAACTCCTTTGTTTCGCCTGCATTTGAAGCTCAATCCTGTGTTACGCTTGGATATGAAGCTCACTCGTTTGTTTGCCAGCATTTGAAGCTATATCACTTATATCGCAAGTATTTGAAGCTAAATAATTTGTGTCGCATGGATTTGATGCTAAGCCTTCTACTTCGCATTGATTTGGAGCAAAATCATGTCTTTCGCATGGATTTAAAGCTAACACGTTTGTTTCGCATGCAGTTGAAGCTAAAACATGTACATCACAAGTATCTGGATCTAATCCATCCGTTTCGCAAGAATATGAAGCTATGAAGCTAATCCACGTGATTCGCTTGAATGTGAAGCTAAATCATGTGTTTCGCATGGATTTGAAGCTGTATCACTTATATCGCAATTATCTGTAGATAAATCATATGTTTCTCATGTGTTTGAAGCTAAGCCTTCTACTTCGCATTGATTCGAAGCTAAATCATGTGAATCGCATGGATTTGAAGCTAACTCGTTTGAATCGCATGCAGTTGAAGCTAAATCATGTATATCACGAGTATTTCAAGCTAAACCATTTGTTTCGGATTGATTTGAAGCTAAGCCTTCTACTTCGCATTGATTTGATGCTAAATCATATGTTTCGCTTGGTTTTGAAGCTAACTCGTTTGTTTCGCATGCATTTGAAGCTATATTACTTATATCGCAAATATCTGAAGATAAATCATTTGTTTCTCATCAATTTGAAGCTAAGCCTTCCACTTCCCATTGATTTGCACCTAAATAATGTGTTTCGCTTGGATTTGGAGGTAAAGCGCTTGTTTCGCATGCAGTTGAAGCTGAATCATGTATATCACAAGTATTTGAAGCTAAACCATTTGTTTCGCATTGGTTTTGAAGCTAAGCCTTCTACTTCGCATTGATTTGAAGCTAAATCATGTTTTACGCTTGGATATGAAGCTCACTCGTTTGTTTTTCCAGCATTTGAAGCTATATTAGTTATATCGCAAGTATTTGAAGCTAAATCATTTGTGTCGCATGGATTCGAAAATCAGACTTCTATTTCGCATTGATTTGAAGCTAAATCATGTGTTTCGCATGTATTTGAAGGTAACTCGTTTGTTTCGCCTGCATGTGAAGCTAAATCATGTATATCACAAGAATTTGAAGCTAAACCATCTGATTCGCATGGATTTGAAGATAAGCTTTCTACTTCGCATTTATTTGAAGTAAAATCAAGTATTTCGCTTGGATTAGAAGCTAACTCGTTTGTTTCGCATGCAGTTGAAGCTCAATCATGTATATCACAAGTATTTGAAGCTAAACCATTTGTTTCGCATTGGTTTTGAAGCTAAGCCTTCTACTTCGCATTGATTTGTAGCTAAATCAAGAGTTTCGTTTGGATTTGAAGCTAACTCGTTTGTTTCGCCGGCATGTGAAGCTAAATCATGTATATCACAAGAATTTGAAGCTAAACCATTTGATTCACATGGATTTGAAAATAAGCTTTCTACTTCGCATTGATTTAAAGTAAAATCAATATTTTGCTTGGATTTGAAGCTAACTCCTTTGTTTCTCCTGCATTTGAAGCTATATCACTTATATCGCAAGTATTTGAAGCTAAATCATTTGTGTTGCATGGATTTGATGCTAAGCCTTCTACTTCGCATTGATTTGAAGCTAAATCATGTGTTACGCTTGGATATGAAGCTCACTCGTTTGTTTGCCAGCATTTGAAGCTATATCACTTATATCGCAAGTATTTGAAGCTAAATAATTTGTGTCGCATGGATTTGATGCTAAGCCTTCTACTTCGCATTGATTTGGAGCAAAATCATGTCTTTCGCATGGATTTAAAGCTAACACGTTTGTTTCGCATGCAGTTGAAGCTAAAACATGTACATCACAAGTATCTGGATCTAATCCATCCGTTTCGCAAGAATATGAAGCTATGAAGCTAATCCATGTGATTCGCTTGAATGTGAAGCTAAATCATGTGTTTCGCATGGATTTGAAGCTGTATCACTTATATCGCAATTATCTGTAGATAAATCATTTGTTTCTCATGTGTTTGAAGCTAAGCCTTCTACTTCGCATTGATTCGAAGCTAAATCATGTGAATCGCATGGATTTGAAGCTAACTCGTTTGAATCGCATGCAGTTGAAGCTAAATCATGTATATCACGAGTATTTCAAGCTAAACCATTTGTTTCGGATTGATTTGAAGCTAAGCCTTCTACTTCGCATTGATTTGATGCTAAATCATGTGTTTCGCTTGGTTTTGAAGCTAACTCGTTTGTTTCGCATGCATTTGAAGCTATATTACTTATATCGCAAATATCTGAAGATAAATCATTTGTTTCTCATCAATTTGAAGCTAAGCCTTCCACTTCCCATTGATTTGCACCTAAATAATGTGTTTCGCTTGGATTTGGAGGTAAAGCGCTTGTTTCGCATGCATTTGAAGCTAAATTATGTACATCACAAGTATTTGAAGCTAAACCATTTGTTTCGCATTGGTTTTGAAGCTAAGCCTTCTACTTCGCATTGATTTGAAGCTAAATCATGTGTTACGCTTGGATATGAAGCTCACTCGTTTGTTTTTCCAGCATTTGAAGCTATATTAGTTATATCGCAAGTATTTGAAGCAAAATCATTTGTGTCGCATGGATTCGAAAATCAGACTTCTATTTCGCATTGATTTGAAGCTAAATCATGTGTCTCGCATGTATTTGAAGCTAACTCGTTTGTTTCGCCTGCATGTGAAGCTAAATCATGTATATCACAAGTATTTGAAGCTAATCCATTTGATTCCCATGGATTTGTAGATAAGCCTTCCACTTCGCATTGATTTGAAGCTAAATCAAGTGTTTCGCTAGGATTTGAAGCTAACTCGTTTGTTTCGCATGCAGTTGAATCAAAATCATGTATATCACAAGTATTTGAAGCTAAACCATTTGTTTCGCATGGATTCAAAAATCAGCCTTCTATTTCGCATTGATTTGAAGCCAAATCATGAGTTTCGCATGGATTTGAAGCTAACTCGTTTGTTTCGCATGCAGTTGAAGCTAAATCATGTATATCACAAGTATTAGAAGCTAAACCATTTGTTTCGCATGGATTCGAAAATCAGCCTTCCATTTCGCAATGATTTGAATCTAAATCATGTGTTTCTCATGGATTTGAAGCTAACTCGTTTCTATCGCATGGATTTGAAGCTAACCAATTTGTTTCGCATGCAGTTGAATCAAAATCGTGTATATCACAAGTATTTGAAGCTAAACCATTTGATTCGCATGGATTTGATGCTAAGCCTTCTACTTCGCATTGATTTGAAGCTAAATCAAGTGTTTCGTTTGGATTTGAAACTAACTCGTTTGTTTCGCATGCAGTTCAAGCTAAATCATGTATATAACAAGTATTTGAAGCTAAACCATTTGTTTCGCATGGATTCGAAGATCAGTCTTCTACTTCGCATTGATTTGAAGCTAAATCAAGTGTTTCTCATGGATTTGAAGCTAACTCGTTTCTATCGCTTGGATTTGAAGCTAACTCGTTTGTTTCGCATGCAGTTGAAGCTAAATCATGTATATCACAAGTATTTGAAGCTTACTCATTTGTTTTGCATGCAGTTGAAACATAATCATGTATATCACAAGTATTTGAAGCTAAACCATTTGTTTCGCATGGATTCAAAAATCAGCCTTCTATTTCGCATTGATTTGAAGCTAAATCATGAGTTTCGCATGGATTTGAAGCTAACTCGTTTGTGTCGCATGCAGTTGAAGCTAAATCATGTATGTCACAAGTATATGAAGATAATCCATTTGTTTTGCATGGATTCGAAAATCAGCCTTCTATTTCGCATTGATTTGAAGTCAAATCATGCGTTTCTTATGGATTTAAAGCTAACACGTTTGTTTCGCATGCAGTTGAAGCTCAATCATGTATATCACAAGTATTTGAAGCTAAACCATTTGTTTCGCATGGATTCGAAGATCAGCCTTCTACTTCGCATTGATCTGAAGCTAAATCAAGTGTTTCGCATGGACTTAAAGCTAACACGTTTGTTTCGCATGCAGTTGAAGCAAAATCATGTATATCACAAGTATTTGAATCTAAACCATTTGATTCCCATGGATTTGGAGCTAAGTCTACTACTTCGCATTGATTTGGAGCTAAATCAAGTGTTTCGTTTGGATTTGAAGAAAAATCGTTTGTTTCGCATGCAGTTGCAGCTATATCACTTATGCACGCAAGTATTTGGAGCTAAATCAATCGTTTCGCATGGAGTTGAAGCTAAATCTTCCACTTCGCATTCATTTGAAGATAAATCATGTGTTTCGCTTGGATTTCAAGCTAACACGTTTGTTTCGCATGCAGTTGAAGCTCAATCAGGTATATCATAAGTATTTGAATCTAAACCATTCGTTTCGCATTGGTTTTGATGCTAAGCCTTCTACTTCGCATTGATTTGTAGCTAAATCAAGAGTTTCGTTTGGATTTGAAGCTAACTCGTTTGTTTCGCCTGCATGTGAAGCTAAATCATGTATATCACAAGAATTTGAAGCTAAACCATTTGATTCGCATGGATTTGAAGATAAGATTTCTACTTCGCATTGATTTAAAGTAAAATCAATATTTCGCTTGGATTTGAAGCTAACTCCTTTGTTTCTCCTGCATTTGAAGCTATATCACTTATATCGCAAGTATTTGAAGCTAAATAATTTGTGTCGCATGGATTGGATGCTAAGCCTTCTACTTTGCATTGATTTGGAGCAAAATCATGTGTTTCGCATGGATTTAAAGCTAATTCGTTTGTTTCGCATGGATTTGAAGCTAACTCGTTTGTTTCGCATGCAGTTGCAGCAAAATCATGTATATCACAAGTTTCTGAAGCTAACCATTCGTTTCGCACGGATTTGAAGCTAAGCCTTCTACTTCGCATTGATTTGAAGCTAAATCATGTGTTTCGCATGTATTTGAAGCTAACTCGTTTGTTTCGCCTGCAGTTGAAGCTAAATCATGTATATCACAATTATTTGAAGCTGAACAATTTGTTTCGCATGGATTTTAAGCTGAGCCTTCTACTTCGCATTGATTTGAAGCTAAATCATGTGTTTTCGCTTGGATTTGAAGCTAACTCGTTTGTTTCTCCTGCATTTGAACCAATATCACTTATATTCGCCAGTATTTGAAGATAAATCATTCGTTTCGCATGGATTTGAAGCTAAGCCTCCGACTTCGTATTGATTTGAAGCTAAATCATGTATTCGCTTGGATTTGGATCCAACTCGTTTGTTTCGCCTGCAGTTGAAGCTAAATCATGTATATCACAATTATTTGAAGCTGCACCATTCGTTTCGCGTGGATTTGAAGCTAAGCCTCCTACTGCGTATTGATTTGAAGCTAAATCATGTATTCGCTTGGATTTGGATCCAACTCGTTTGTTTCGCCTGCAGTTGAAGCTAAATCATGTATATCACAATTATTTGAAGCTGCACCATTCGTTTCGCATGGATTTGAAGCTAAGCCTCCTACTGCGTATTGATTTGAAGCTAAATCATGTATTCGCTTGGATATGAAGGCAACTCGTTTGTTTCGTCTGCAGTTGAAGCTAAATCATGTATATCACAATTATTTGAAGCTGAACCATTTGTTTCGCATGGATTTGAAGCTAAGCCTTCTACTGCGCATTGATTTGAAGCCAAATCATGTGTTTCGCTTGGATTTGAAGCTAACTCGTTTGTTTCGCATGCAGTTGAAGCTAACTCATGTATATCACAATTATTTGAAGCTAAACCATTTGTTTCGCCGGAATTTGAAGATAACCCTTCTGCTTCGCATTGATTTGATGCTAAAGCATGTGTTTCGCATGGATTTGAAGCTAAATCATGTGTTTCGCTTGGATATGAAGCTAACTCGTTTGTTTCGCATGCATCTGAAGCTAAATCGTGTATGTCACAAGTATTTGAAGCTAAACCATTTGTTTCGCATGGATTTGAAACTAACTCGTTTGTTTCGCATGCAGTTGAAGCTGAATTATGTTTATCACAAGTATCTGAATCTAAACAATCTGTTTCGCATGAATATTAAGCTAAACCATGTGTTTCGCATGAATTTGAACATAAATCATGTGATTCGCATGGATGTGAGGCTAACTCGTTTGTTTCGCCTGCATTTGAAGCTAAATCATGTATATCACAAGTATTTGAAGCTAAACCATTTGTTTCGCATGGATTCGAAAATCAGCCTTCTATTTCGCAATGATTTGAAGCTAAATCATGTGTTTCTCATGGATTTGAAGCTAACTCAATTCTATCGCATGGATTTAAAGCTAACTCGTTAGTTTCGCATGCTGTTGAAGCTAAATCTAGTATATCACAAGTATTTGAAGCTAAACCTTTTGTTTCGCATGGATTCGAAAATCAGCCTTCTATTTCGCATTGGTTTGAAGCTAAATCACGAGTTTCGCATGGATTAGAAGCTAACTCGTTTGTTTCGCATGGATTTGAAGCTAACTAATTTGTTTCGCATGCAGTTGAAGCAAAATCATGTATATCACAAGTAATTGAAGATAAACCATTTGATTCGCATGGATTTGGATCTAAGCATACTACTTCGCATTGATTCGGAGCAAAATCATGTGTTTCGCATGGATTTATAGCTAACTCGTTAGTTTCGCATGCTGTTGAAGCTAAATCATGTATATCACAAGTATTTGATGCTAAACCATTTGTTTCGCATGGATTCGAAAATCAGCCTTCTATTTCGCATTGGTTTGAAGCTAAATCACGAGTTTCGCATGGATTAGAAGCTAACTCGTTTGTTTCGCATGGATTTGAAGCTATTGAATTTGTTTCGCATGCAGTTGAAGCAAAATCATGTATATCACAAGTAATTGAAGATAAACCATTTGATTCGCATGGATTTGGATCTAAGCATACTACTTCGCATTGATTCGGAGCAAAATCATGTGTTTCACATGGATTTATAGCTAACACGTTTGTTTCGCATGCAGTTGAAGCTAAATCATGTATATCACAAGTATTTGATGCTAAACCATTTGTTTCGCATGGATTCGAAAATCAGCCTTCTATTTCGCAATGATTTGAAGCTAAATCATGAGTTTCGCATGGATTTGAAGCTAACTCGTTTGTTTCGCATGGATTTGAAGCTAACTCATTTGTTTCGCATGCAGTTGAATCAAAATCATGTATATCACAAGTATTTGAAGCTAAACCATTTGATTCGCATGGATTTGAAACTAAGCCTTCTACTTCGCATTGATTTGAAGCTAAATCAAGTGTTTCGCTGGATTTGAAGCTAACTCGTTTGTTTCGCATGCAGTTGAAGCTATATCGCTATATTCGCAAGTATTTGAAACCAAATCATCGATTCGCATGAATTTGAAACTAGGGCTTCTACTTCGCATTGATTTGATGCTAAATCAAGTGTTCGTTTGGATTTGAAGAAAACTCGTTTGTTTCGCATACAGTTGAACCTAAATCATGTATATCACAAGTATTTGAAGCTAATCCATTTGTTTCGCATGGATTCGAAAATCAGCCTTCTATTTCGCAATGATTTGAAGCTAAGTCATGTGTTTCTCATGGATTTGAAGCTAACTCAATTCTATCGCATGGATTTAAAGCTACTCGTTTGTTTCGCATGCTGTTGAAGCTAAATCTACTATATCAAATTTCTTTGAAGCTAAATCATTTGTTTCGCATGGATCCAAAAATCAACCTTCTATTTCGCACTGATTGAAGCTAAATCATGAGTTTCGCATGGATTTGAAGCTAACTCGTTTGTTTCGCATGGATTTGAAGCTAACCAATTTGTTTCGCATGCAGTTGAAACAAAATCATGTATATCATAAGTAATTGAAGCTAAACCATTTGATTCGCATGGATTTGAAGCTAAGCCTTCTACTTCGCATTGATTTGAAGCTAAATCAAGTATTTCGTTTGGATTTGAAGAAAACTCGTTTGTTTCGCATGCAGTTGAATCAAAATCATGTATATCACAAGTATTTGAAGCTAAACCATTTGTTTCGCATGGATTCGAAAATCAGCCTTCTATTTCGCATTGATTTGAAGCTAAATCATGAGTTTCGCATGGATTTGAATCTAACTCGTTTGTTTCGCATGGATTAGAAGCTTACTCATTTGTTTCGCATGCAGTTGATGCATAATCATGTATATCACAAGTATTTGAAGCTAAACCATTTGTTTCGCATGGTTCGAAAATCAGCCTTCTATTTCGCATTGATTTGAAGCTAAATCATGAGTTTCGCATGGATTTGAAGCTAACTCGTTTGTTTCGCATGCAGTTGAAGCTAAATCATGTATATCACAAGTATTTGAAGCTAAACCATTTGTTTCGCATGGATTCGAAAATCAGCCTTCCATTTCGCAATGATTTGAATCTAAATCATGTGTTTCTCATGGATTTGAAGCTAACTCGTTTCTATCGCATGGATTTAAAGCTAACTCGTTTGTTTCGCATGCTGTTGAAGCTAAATCTAGTATATCACAAGTATTTGACGCTAAACCATTTGTTTCGCATGGATTCGAAAATCAGACTTCTATTTCGCAATGATTTGAAGGTAAATCATGTGTTCCTCATGGATTTGAAGCTAACTCGTTTCTATCGCATGGATTTAAAGCTAACTCATTTGTTTCGCATGCAGTTGAATCAAAATCATGTATATCACAAGTATTTGAAGCTAAACCATTTGATTCGCATGGATTTTAAACTAAGCCTTCTACTTCGCATTGATTTGAAGCTAAATCAAGTGTTTCGCTTGGATTTGAAGCTAACTCGTTTGTTTCGCATGCAGTTGAAGCTATATCGCTTATATTCGCAAGTATTTGAAACAAATCATTCGATTCGCATGAATTTGAAACTAGGGCTTCTACTTCGCATTGATTTGATGCTAAATCAAGTGTTTCGTTTGGATTTGAAGAAACTCGTTTGTTCGCATATAGTTGAACCTAAATCATGTATATCACAAGTATTTGAAGCTAATCCATTTGTTTCGCATGGATTCGAAAATCAGCCTTCTATTTCGCAATGATTTGAAGCTAAATCATGTGTTTCTCATGGATTTGAAGCTAACTCAATTCTAGCGCATGGATTTAAAGCTAACTCGTTTGTTCGCATGCTGTTGAAGCTAAATCTACTATATCAAATTTATTTGAAGCTAAACCATTTGTTTCGCATGGATCCAAAAATCAGCCTTCTATTCCGCACTGATTTGAAGCTAAATCATGAGTTTCGCATGGATTTGAAGCTAACTCGTTTGTTTCGCATGGATTTGAAGCTAACTAATTTGTTTCGCGTGCAGTTGAAAAAAAATCATGTATATCATAAGTAATTGAAGCTAAACCATTTGATTCGCATGGATTTGAAGCTAAGCCTTCTACTTCGCATTGATTTGAAGCTAAATCAAGTATTTCGTTTGGATTTGAAGAAAACTCGTTTGTTTCGCATGCAGTTGAACCTAAATCATGTATATCACAAGTATTTGATGCTAAACCATTTGATTCGCATGGATTTGAAACTAAGCCTTCTACTTCGCATTGATTTGAAGCTAAATCAAGTGTTTCGCTTGGATTTGAAGCTAACTCGTTTGTTTCGCATGCTGTTGAAGCTATATCGCTTATATTCGCAAGTATTTGAAACCAATCATTCGATTCGCATGAATTGAAACTAGGGCTTCTACTTCGCATTGATTTGATGCTAAATCAAGTGTTTCGTTTGGATTTGAAGAAAACTCGTTTGTTTCGCATGCAGTTGAACCTAAATCATGTATATCACAAGTATTTGATTCTAAACCACTTGTTTCGCATGGATTGAAAATTAGCCTTCTATTTCGCATTGATTTGAAGCTAAATCATGAGTTTCGCATGGATTTGAAGCTAACTCGTTTGTTTCGCATCGATTTGAAGCTAACTCATTTGTTTCGCATGCAGTTGAATCAAAATCATGTATATCACAAGTATTTGAAGCTAAACATTTGTTTCGCATGGATTCGAAAATCAGCCTTCTATTTCGCATTGATTTGAAGCTAAATCATGAGTTTCGCATGGATTTAAAGCTAACTCGTTTGTTTCGCATGGATTTGAGCTAACTAATTTGTTTCGCATGCAGTTGAAACAAAATCATGTATATCATAAGTAATTGAAGCTAAACCATTTGATTCGCATGGATTTGAAGCTAAGCCTTCTACTTCGCATTGATTTGAAGCTAAATCAAGTATTTCGTTTGGATTTGAAGAAAACTCGTTTGTTTCGCAAGCAGTTGAACCTAAATCATGTATATCACAAGTATTTGATGCTAAACCATTTGATTCGCATGGATTTGAAACTAAGCCTTCTACTTCGCATTGATTTGAAGCTAAATCAAGTGTTTCGCTTGGATTTGAAGCTAACTCGTTTGTTTCGCATGCAGTTGAAGCTATATCGCTTATATTCGCAAGTATTTGAAACCAAATCATTCGATTCGCATGAATTTGAAACTAGGGCTTCTACTTCGCATTGATTTGAAGCTAAATCAAGTGTTTCGCTTGGATTTGGATCCAACTCGTTTGTTTCGCCTGCAGTTGAAGCTAAATCATGTATATCACAATTCTTTGAAGCTGCACCATTCGTTTCGCATGGATTTGAAGCTAAGCCTCCTACTGCGTATTGATTTGAAGCTAAATCATGTATTCGCTTGGATATGAAGGCAACTCGTTTGTTTCGCCTGCAGTTGAAGCTAAATCATGTATATCACAATTATTTGAAGCTAAACCATTTGTTTCGCCGGAATTTGAAGATAACCCTTCTGCTTCGCATTGATTTGATGCTAAAGCATGTGTTTCGCATGGATTTGAAGCTAAATCATGTGTTTCGCTTGGATATGAAGCTAACTCGTTTGTTTCGCATGCATCTGAAGCTAAATCGTGTATGTCACAAGTATTTGAAGCTAAACCATTTGTTTCGCATGGATTTGAAACTAACTCGTTTGTTTCGCATGCAGTTGAAGCTGAATTATGTTTATCACAAGTATCTGAATCTAAACAATCTGTTTCGCATGAATATTAAGCTAAACCATGTGTTTCGCATGAATTTGAAGATAAATCATGTGATTCGCATGGATGTGAGGCTAACTCGTTTGTTTCGCCTGCATTTGAAGATAAATCATGTATATCACAAGTATTTGAAGCTAAACCATTTGTTTCGCATGGATTCGAAAATCAGCCTTCTATTTCGCAATGATTTGAAGCTAAATCATGTGTTTCTCATGGATTTGAAGCTAACTCAATTCTATCGCATGGATTTAAAGCTAACTCGTTAGTTTCGCATGCTGTTGAAGCTAAATCTAGTATATCACAAGTATTTGAAGCTAAACCTTTTGTTTCGCATGGATTCGAAAATCAGCCTTCTATTTCGCATTGGTTTGAAGCTAAATCACGAGTTTCGCATGGATTAGAAGCTAACTCGTTTGTTTCGCATGGATTTGAAGCTAACTAATTTGTTTCGCATGCAGTTGAAGCAAAATCATGTATATCACAAGTAATTGAAGATAAACCATTTGATTCGCATGGATTTGGATCTAAGCATACTACTTCGCATTGATTCGGAGCAAAATCATGTGTTTCGCATGGATTTATAGCTAACTCGTTAGTTTCGCATGCTGTTGAAGCTAAATCTAGTATATCACAAGTATTTGATGCTAAACCATTTGTTTCGCATGGATTCGAAAATCAGCCTTCTATTTCGCATTGTTTTGAAGCTAAATCACGAGTTTCGCATGGATTAGAAGCTAACTCGTTTGTTTCGCATGGATTTGAAGCTATTGAATTTGTTTCGCATGCAGTTGAAGCAAAATCATGTATATCACAAGTAATTGAAGATAAACCATTTGATTCGCATGGATTTGGATCTAAGCATACTACTTCGCATTGATTCGGAGCAAAATCATGTGTTTCACATGGATTTATAGCTAACACGTTTGTTTCGCATGCAGTTGAAGCTAAATCATGTATATCACAAGTATTTGATGCTAAACCATTTGTTTCGCATGGATTCGAAAATCAGCCTTCTATTTCGCAATGATTTGAAGCTAAATCATGAGTTTCGCATGGATTTGAAGCTAACTCGTTTGTTTCGCATGGATTTGAAGCTAACTCATTTGTTTCGCATGCAGTTGAATCAAAATCATGTATATCACAAGTATTTGAAGCTAAACCATTTGATTCGCATGGATTTGAAACTAAGCCTTCTACTTCGCATTGATTTGAAGCTAAATCAAGTGTTTCGCTTGGATTTGAAGCTAACTCGTTTGTTTCGCATGCAGTTGAAGCTATATCGCTTATATTCGCAAGTATTTGAAACCAAATCATTCGATTCGCATGAATTTGAAACTAGGGCTTCTACTTCGCATTGATTTGATGCTAAATCAAGTGTTTCGTTTGGATTTGAAGAAAACTCGTTTGTTTCGCATACAGTTGAACCTAAATCATGTATATCACAAGTATTTGAAGCTAATCCATTTGTTTCGCATGGATTCGAAAATCAGCCTTCTATTTCGCAATGATTTGAAGCTAAATCATGTGTTTCTCATGGATTTGAAGCTAACTCAATTCTATCGCATGGATTTAAAGCTAACTCGTTTGTTTCGCATGCTGTTGAAGCTAAATCTACTATATCAAATTTCTTTGAAGCTAAATCATTTGTTTCGCATGGATCCAAAAATCAACCTTCTATTTCGCACTGATTTGAAGCTAAATCATGAGTTTCGCATGGATTTGAAGCTAACTCGTTTGTTTCGCATGGATTTGAAGCTAACCAATTTGTTTCGCATGCAGTTGAAACAAAATCATGTATATCATAAGTAATTGAAGCTAAACCATTTGATTCGCATGGATTTGAAGCTAAGCCTTCTACTTCGCATTGATTTGAAGCTAAATCAAGTATTTCGTTTGGATTTGAAGAAAACTCGTTTGTTTCGCATGCAGTTGAACCTAAATCATGTATATCACAAGTATTTGATGCTAAACCATTTGTTTCGCATGGATCCAAAAATCAACCTTCTATTTCGCACTGATTTGAAGCTAAATCATGAGTTTCGCATGGATTTGAAGCTAACTCGTTTGTTTCGCATGGATTTGAAGCTAACTCATTTGTTTCGCATGCAGTTGAATCAAAATCATGTATATCACAAGTATTTGAAGCTAAACCATTTGTTTCGCATGGATTCGAAAATCAGCCTTCTATTTCGCATTGATTTGAAGCTAAATCATGAGTTTCGCATGGATTTGAATCTAACTCGTTTGTTTCGCATGGATTAGAAGCTTACTCATTTGTTTCGCATGCAGTTGATGCATAATCATGTATATCACAAGTATTTGAAGCTAAACCATTTGCTTCGCATGGGTTCGAAAATCAGCCTTCTATTTCGCATTGATTTGAAGCTAAATCATGAGTTTCGCATGGATTTGAAGCTAACTCGTTTGTTTCGCATGCAGTTGAAGCTAAATCATGTATATCACAAGTATTTGAAGCTAAACCATTTGTTTCGCATGGATTCGAAAATCAGCCTTCCATTTCGCAATGATTTGAATCTAAATCATGTGTTTCTCATGGATTTGAAGCTAACTCGTTTCTATCGCATGGATTTAAAGCTAACTCGTTTGTTTCGCATGCAGTTGAATCAAAATCATGTATATCACAAGTATTTGAAGCTAAACCATTTGATTCGCATGGATTTGAAACTAAGCCTTCTACTTCGCATTGATTTGAAGCTAAATCAAGTGTTTCGCTTGGATTTGAAGCTAACTCGTTTGTTTCGCATGCAGTTGAAGCTATATCGCTTATATTCGCAAGTATTTGAAACCAAATCATTCGATTCGCATGAATTTGAAACTAGGGCTTCTACTTCGCATTGATTTGATGCTAAATCAAGTGTTTCGTTTGGATTTGAAGAAAACTCGTTTGTTTCGCATATAGTTGAACCTAAATCATGTATATCACAAGTATTTGAAGCTAATCCATTTGTTTCGCATGGATTCGAAAATCAGCCTTCTATTTCGCAATGATTTGAAGCTAAATCATGTGTTTCTCATGGATTTGTAGCTAACTCAATTCTAGCGCATGGATTTAAAGCTAACTCGTTTGTTTCGCATGCTGTTGAAGCTAAATCTACTATATCAAATTTATTTGAAGCTAAACCATTTGTTTCGCATGGATCCAAAAATCAGCCTTCTATTTCGCACTGATTTGAAGCTAAATCATGAGTTTCGCATGGATTTGAAGCTAACTCGTTTGTTTCGCATGGATTTGAAGCTAACTAATTTGTTTCGCGTGCAGTTGAAACAAAATCATGTATATCATAAGTAATTGAAGCTAAACCATTTGATTCGCATGGATTTGAAGCTAAGCCTTCTACTTCGCATTGATTTGAAGCTAAATCAAGTATTTCGTTTGGATTTGAAGAAAACTCGTTTGTTTCGCATGCAGTTGAACCTAAATCATGTATATCACAAGTATTTGATGCTAAACCATTTGATTCGCATGGATTTGAAACTAAGCCTTCTACTTCGCATTGATTTGAAGCTAAATCAAGTGTTTCGCTTGGATTTGAAGCTAACTCGTTTGTTTCGCATGCTGTTGAAGCTATATCGCTTATATTCGCAAGTATTTGAAACCAAATCATTCGATTCGCATGAATTTGAAACTAGGGCTTCTACTTCGCATTGATTTGATGCTAAATCAAGTGTTTCGTTTGGATTTGAAGAAAACTCGTTTGTTTCGCATGCAGTTGAACCTAAATCATGTATATCACAAGTATTTGATTCTAAACCACTTGTTTTGCATGGATTTGAAAATTAGCCTTCTATTTCGCATTGATTTGAAGCTAAATCATGAGTTTCGCATGGATTTGAAGCTAACTCGTTTGTTTCGCATGGATTTGAAGCTAACTCATTTGTTTCGCATGCAGTTGAATCAAAATCATGTATATCACAAGTATTTGAAGCTAAACCATTTGTTTCGCATGGATTCGAAAATCAGCCTTCTATTTCGCACTGATTTGAAGCTAAATCATGAGTTTCGCATGGATTTGAAGCTAACTCGTTTGTTTCGCATGGATTTGAAGCTAACCAATTTGTTTCGCATGCAGTTGAAACAAAATCATGTATGTCATAAATAATTGAAGCTAAACCATTTGATTCGCATGGATTTGAAGCTAAGCCTTCTACTTCGCATTGATTTGAAGCTAAATCAAGTATTTCGTTTGGATTTGAAGAAAACTCGTTTGTTTCGCAAGCAGTTGAACCTAAATCATGTATATCACAAGTATTTGATGCTAAACCATTTGTTTCGCATGGATCCAAAAATCAACCTTCTATTTCGCACTGATTTGAAGCTAAATCATGATTTTCGCATGGATTTGAAGCTAACTCGTTTGTTTCGCATGGATTTGAAGCTAACTCATTTGTTTCGCATGCAGTTGAATCAAAATCATGTATATCACAAGTATTTGAAGCTAAACCATTTGTTTCGCATGGATTCGAAAATCAGCCTTCTATTTCGCATTGATTTGAAGCTAAATCATGAGTTTCGCATGGATTTAAAGCTAACTCGTTTGTTTCGCATGGATTTGAAGCTAACTAATTTGTTTCGCATGCAGTTGAAACAAAATCATGTATATCATAAGTAATTGAAGCTAAACCATTTGATTCGCATGGATTTGAAGCTAAGCCTTCTACTTCGCATTGATTTGAAGCTAAATCAAGTATTTCGTTTGGATTTGAAGAAAACTCGTTTGTTTCGCATGCAGTTGAACCTAAATCATGTATATCACAAGTATTTGATTCTAAGCCACTTGTTTCGCATGGATTTGAAAATTAGCCTTCTATTTCGCATTGATTTGAAGCTAAATCATGAGTTTCGCATGGATTTGAAGCTAACTCGTTTGTTTCGCATGGATTTGAAGCTAACTCATTTGTTTCGCATGCAGTTGAATCAAAATCATGTATATCACAAGTATTTGAAGCTAAACCATTTGTTTCGCATGGATTCGAAAATCAGCCTTCTATTTCGCATTGATTTGAAGCTAAATCATGAGTTTCGCATGGATTTGAAGCTAACTCGTTTGTTTCTCATGCAGTTGAAGCTAAATCATGTATATCACAAGTATTTGAAGCTAAACCATTTGTTTCGCATGGATTCGAAAATCAGCCTTCCATTTCGCAATGATTTGAATCTAAATCATGTGTTTCTCATGGATTTGAAGCTAACTCGTTTCTATCGCATGGATTTAAAGCTAACTCATTTGTTTCGCATGCAGTTGAATCAAAATCATGTATATCACAAGTATTTGAAGCTAAACCATTTGATTCGCATGGATTTGATGCTAAGCGTTCTACTTCGCATTGATTTGAAGTTAAATCAAGTGTTTCACATGGATTTGAATCTAACTCGTTTGTTTCGCATGGATTAGAAGCTTACTCATTTGTTTCGCATGCAGTTGATGCATAATCATGTATATCACAAGTATTTGAAGCTAAACCATTTGTTTCGCATGGATTCGAAAATCAGCCTTCCATTTCGCAATGATTTGAATCTAAATCATGTGTTTCTCATGGATTTGAAGCTAACTCGTTTCTATCGCATGGATTTAAAGCTAACTCATTTGTTTCGCATGCAGTTGAATCAAAATCATGTATATCACAAGTATTTGAAGCTAAACCATTTGATTCGCATGGATTTGAAACTAAGCCTTCTACTTCGCATTGATTTGAAGCTAAATCAAGTGTTTCGCTTGGATTTGAAGCTAACTCGTTTGTTTCGCATGGATTAGAAGCTTACTCATTTGTTTCGCATGCAGTTGAAGCATAATCATGTATATCACAAGTATTTGAAGCTAAACGATTTGTTTCGCATGGATTCGAAAATCAGCCTTCTATTTCGCATTGATTTGAAGCAAAATCATGAGTTTCGCATGGATTTGAAGCTAACTCGTTTGTTTCGCATGCAGTTGAAGCTAAATCATGTATATCACAAGTGTTTGAAGCTAAACCATTTGTTTCGCATGGATTCGAAAATCAGCCTTCCATTTCGCAATGATTTGAATCTAAATCATGTGTTTCTCATGGATTTGAAGCTAACTCGTTTCTATCGCATGGATTTAAAGCTAACTCATTTGTTTCGCATGCAGTTGAATCAAAATCATGTATATCACAAGTATTTGAAGCTAAACCATTTGATTCGCATGGATTTGAAACTAAGCATTCTACTTCGCATTGATTCGGAGCAAAATCATGTGTTTCGCCTGGATTTATAGCTAACACGTTTGTTTCGCATGCAGTTGAAGCTATATCATGTATATCACAAGTATTTGAAGCTAAACCATTTGTTTCGCATGGAGTCGAAAATCAGTCTTCTACTTCGCATTGATTTGAAGCTAAATCAAGTGTTTCGCATGGATTTGAATCTAACTCGTTTGTTTCGCATGGATTAGAAGCTTACTCATTTGTTTCGCATGCAGTTGATGCATAATCATGTATATCACAAGTATTTGAAGATAAACCATTTGTTTCGCATGGGTTCATCTTTTCGGACCGTTATTCAGATATTATTATATCATTATTGCGATTATTATAACGTTAAAATTATGTTGTAACGTATTATATTATAATATGATCATAGTATTATAATATTGTTATTATAATTACTATGATTATTATAATAACAATTAATATATTAATATAATTTTGAGTGGCGAGTCACCGGTCGAACGCGAAGGATTAAATGATTGAGAAGATAGGAAATATAAAATTACGTACGTTCACGTGCGACAGCGCTATATGTAAAATTACATATTTATTAACAGATATATAATCGCGTAATTGCAATTAACGGTCACATACACTATTTTTACAGATAGCTCCATGGGATGCCACATCAACGCGCAAACGGATTTAAAAAACGAATACGTACAGACTGTCGATACGTAAGTAAATTTTCTCGTCTTCCAAAGAATATATTATAATTTCACCTAATATTGTTATTATTAATACTGTATATTATTTCTTAATACATTTTTCTCAACCGCTGGCGAAAAGGATTCGAACATCTTTCAAAACGCAATTAACTTCTTCGATACTGGAACGAACGCGACTTTAATGTCTCAATGTTTTCGAAGTCTTACGTATTAATTTATTATTTTTTAATTCGCGATTTTCAATTCGGTTGCATCATCATTTGCGATTCATGCAATTTAATTGTCCAGTATTTTGCAATTGTGCTGTGATTGCAATTACGAATTGCATTGTAATTGAAGCGAATTGAATAGAGATCCGAATCACAGATTACAACGTGATCGAATGACAATGTAATTGAATTGCAATGCGATCGAATTACAATGTAATTGAATCACGATGTGACAGAATTACAACGCGATTGAATTGCGATGTAACCTTTATTCATTAAAATTCCTCGAGCAATTCGATCGTAACTCTGCGCGAGCCTGGCCAAGGAGAAGCTAATTAAAAAACTTGTATAAAATATATTCAGTCGAAAAATATGCAAGTTACTCTTCAACATAAATATTCCGTCGTCTTCTCAGATTGGCCTCGATCTCCCAAAGAAGATTCCTAAACGTCTGGATGTCTTTCGATCCGATCTTCAAATTAACGAGATGGGGCGTCGTTCACGGCTTCGTCGACAAAGTAAATATTCTCATCCCACCGTCTAACCCGAATGAGGTGCGTAAAGAGTGAATGGCGTCGAGGGCCACGTGTGTCACGTACAATGATCTTGTTCGCAGATCATCGCGGGGAGGAAGGGCCAGTGGCAAGCGAAGGAGAAGAGAAACGCGGACGAACGGGTTACCAAGTATCAGACTTTGCTGGACTTGCTGTTAGATCTGTCGCAGAACGGCGACGCACTCACCGACGAGGACATTCGGAACGAGGTGAACACGTTCATGTTCGCCGGTCACGATACCACGGCCACCAGCGTGTCCTGGATCATTTATGCGTTAGGCCGCAATCCGGAGTATCAGGCGAGTGTACTGGCAACGCTCGTCGCGCCAGCGAATTCAACCCTTCTGGTATCGACCATGAGAATCGTGTGCACGCGAGCGAAAAATTATCGAGCACGTTCGAGACGCAGTTCGGGCAAAGACTCGGCGAGAAAAATCGTATAAACTTTACAAACCTTTTTGTAAACGAGTGAAACAACATTCAAAGAGGAACATAGATTCGGAGATAAAACTGTTATTGGAAGTATGTATTAACCCTTTGCGAGTTAATCCTCGAGTGGTGCACTCCGAGGCACCGCTAGAATTTTTGTATCATCGAAATAATTCTTATATCAAGAAAGTCTAGATTTGCACCCTGTCATGTAAAATGGGAACACTGTAAGACGGAACAATTATTTTAGGTTCACAGTTGAAACGGCTTCGAGCGTAGAGGGTTAAGAAAACAACAACGTTATCCCATCAATCTTACCGATGGAAAAGGAAGAACGTGGATGATAAAAGAGGGCCGGCGGAAGACGAAAGCGAAGCAATTTATCCGATATTTGTTCGACGTCGCGTATTTAGATTATTTGATTAGTATTTATATTGTTCTGCGAGAGGAACAGCGAGATGTTCGTCGGGTTTTTTCCGAGTGCCACAAGATGCATGTCGGTGTGGACGAATCTAAATGAAGATATCTTTGTTTCTTTACAGGAGAAAATTCTGGACGAGTATTATAACGTTGCGGGAACTGCTCTGCTCTGCTCTGCTCTGTTCTGCTCCGTTCTGCTCCGCTGGCTGACGCGAGCCAGATTAGGGAGTCAGAGTCCTGTAGCGCGCCGCAGCTACCGCGACTCCCATTGCCAAGGTTCGCCGGCTGCTACACGGAGTAGCCGAGCTTCTCGGATCAGTTTGAGTCGCTGGTCGTAAAGAACCGGACCCTTCACAACGTCCAGCGACTACAGTACCTCAAAGGTGCTTTAGAGGAAGAAGCAGCGTCCGAGATTGCTCACTACTCCGTGACAGCGGCGAACTTTGGCATCGCGTGGGCGGCCTTGGTGAGGAGGTATGACCGGAAGCGGCTGGTCGTCAGTGCGCTCCTGTCGAGCTTCCTGGCCCTTGCGCCGCTCACCCGCGATCGCGACGGCAGCGGTCTCGCCTTGCTGCGTCGTCGCACTAACGATGCGTTGGCCCAGCTGCGAAATTTGGGGCGGCCGGTGGACCACTGGGACGACCTGCTGGTCCACCTAACGGTGGAAAAACTCGATCCAAAGTCGAGAGAGGCGTGGATCTACGAAATCCGCGCTGCCGTTGATCCACCCACGTACGCCAGACTCGACGAGTTCCTGGAGCATCGGGTCGGGTTCTTCGCGGAGCTCAGGATGGCTCCAGAGCCTTCGGCTACCACCGCGGAGCGTAGGCCGGCCCGACCTCCACCACCGGTACGCTCCCACGCGATGGCGACGACGACGGCGAGCCGTTGCCGAAAGTACGGCGAGAACCACCCGCCGGGATTTCGTTAGGGCGCGCGGTTGCTGCTTCAACTGCCTCCGTTCGGGACACCCCGCGACATCGTGTCCCTCCGCGTCGAGCTGTTCCGTTTGTAACGGCTCGCACCACATCCTGATTTACCAGGATTCCGGGGTTGGTGGCGGGCCAGAATCAACCGCGGTAGAACCCGGGCGGGAGGCACAGCGCGGTCCACAACTGCGTCGCACGCTGGAGCGGAAGCAGGGCCGTACTGCTCGCGACCACTCTAGTATGGGTAGAGACACGCGACGGGGTGGGGGGTAAGACCGGTGAGGGCCTTGTTGGACCAGGGATCGGAGGCGACTTTCGTCTCCGAATCCCTCTTCCAGGCCCTCCGCATTCCTAAGCGGCCCGCGGCTATCACCGTGACGGGTGCGGGGGACGCGCCGGTGGGTCGCGCGACTTCGCGGGTCGACCTGGTCTTACGGTTGACCGGGCGCGGGAACGCTTCTGTGCCGCTTTCCGCGTTCGTCCTCCGGAGACTAACCGGGTACGCGCCCAAGACGACCGTCGATATTCGCGTTTACCCGCATCTGCAGGACCTCGTTTTAGCGGATCCTGATCCAACTTTAGATCTCCCAGTAGATCTCTTAATCGGGGCCGATCGTTACGGTGATGTGATCGGTCCCGGCCTGCGCCGCGGAACAACAGGCTAGCCCATCGCGCTGGAAAAGGTATTCAGTTGGGTCGTCTCGGGCGCCGCATCGACACCCGTGAACGATCCCGATCCCTCCGTGGCGTCCCTGCACTGTCGCTCGGAGAAGAAGTTGGAGCAGCAATTGCGATTGTTCTGAGAGCTCGAGGAGACGAGTCCCAAATCTGTTCTCTCCCCTGACGAATCGAGGTGCGAGGAACATTTCGTCAACACCGTCTCACGGTGGGCGGACGGACGATACGTGGTTCGGTTACCCCTGCGCACCGAACCACCCCTCGCTCTCGGCTCGTCAAAGGGCCGTGTCATAGTCATGCTCCGTGGAGTCGAGCGGCGACTAAGGGGCGACAGTCAGTCTGAGACCGCGTACCGAGACTCTGCCCGAATATGAGGCCCTCGAGCATATGGAGGAGGCCCCTCAGGGACTGCAGGATGGCGCGGTGTTCCTTCCGCACCACCCAGTGGTCAAGCGGAACGTGGACGGAACACCGCGCTTCCGCGTTGTTTTCAACGCCTCTAGCCCCACTTCCAGCGGACTGTCCCTCAACGATTACTTACTGACGGGGCCGAAGTTGCAGCGAGACATCTTCTCGGTACTGTTGCGCTGGCAAGTCCCGCGATTCTCCCTCAAGGCTGACATCGACAAGATGTTTCGGCAGATCCGCGTGCACGAGGAGGACGCGGATCTGCAGCGGATTTTATGGCGGTGTGGGCCCGACCAAGAGCCTCGCGAATTCCGGCCCACCACCGTCACATACGGGACGGCCTGCGCCCCATACCTAGGTCAGCGCGTCCTACTGCGGCTCGCCGAAGACGAGGGAGCGCACTTCCCTCGTGCGCGAGCGATAATGCGCTCGAATTTCTACGTTGATGACGCTCTCTTCGGCGCTGACGGGGTAGAGGAAACTATAGCCTGCCGTGACGAGCTCACACGCCTCCTAGGGCGTGGGGGCTTCAAGCTAGGAAAATGGGCAGCCAACACCCTTCTGGTGTTGGCAAATAGCCAGAAGTCGGCGGCGGTGGACCTCACGGGGGTTGCCCAACAGTACCATCCCTTGTTGGGGGTGGATTGGAGTCCGGACTCCGACTCCTTCGGGTTCACCGTCGTCCCAGACTCCGCTCCGTCGGTCACGAAGAGAGCGGTGATATCGGTGATCGCGCGCTTGTACGACCCGCTGGGCTGGGCGGCACCGGCAGTAATCAAAGCAAAAATATTGCTGCAGGAGCTATGGTTGGGGGGTGCGGATTGGGATGCTCCGCTGCCGGACGAGCTCAACCAGACGTGGCGCGAACTCGTCGCCGTGTTACCGCTCTTAAGCGCCGCGCGTGCGCCACGCTGGTTTGGCACCTTTTTTGTCGAATAAACGGCGAGGCCGCAAGACAATAACACAATCAACGTGTGTTGGCCCGACCGTCAAACGCTCGCCTCGGCCGTATGTATACGCGGCGTTTTTGCCTTAGAAGGCAATGACCCGGCCATCGACACCTGACGATGCTTCCCCTTGAACATCGGCCAGGTGTCTATATATACTGCCGCACATTTCGATAACCGTTACAATTCGATACAATACAGTGCAACGCAATACAATTTGGATTGTCAAGATTTCGGTCGTTAACGTCACGTGTTTAATTCTGCGCCCTTGCGCCCATCCTAAGCCGTGCTTCACTTTTCTACGCTGAACGGAGCCGTGCTCCAACAATCGTAATTATTAACAATTCTTTTGCGCCGTGCGCAACACATTTTATACAAGTTTACGTGGACTGTGGAGTCCGAAATACCTCGGCGAGCGACACGTCGTCGGACTACATCATTTTGTCTTAGCGTTTACTTCTAGTATTTACATCAATACTACTACTAGTATTTACATTTCGGCTCGTATTGCGACTGTCCTCGAGCATCAGTCTGGTCTGGTCTGTTTAGCGCGCTTTGATGGCTGCCGCTTGGTTACTCGAGTTTCGTCGAGCTAAATGGCACGGGAAGAGGTTAGTGTTCGCATGTCCGGAAATGATTTTGCTCTTTCACTACTTTCACGTACACGGCGGATTTCGCTGATAAAAACAACGCCTACCGCGTACCGCCACGGGGCTGAGCGGCCGCACGGTCAGCGTGACCTCGTAAAATCCCCAAAATTAGTATTAGAAAAATATGGTAAGACGATGACCATGTCCCCCGCCAAACAGGACAGAGGTACAAGAAAAAGTAAACGCAAGGGTGTTCCTTAATTACATGTGTAAAAAATGATTTTTGAGGGTGAAGAAATAATGTGCGCAAAATTTCAAAGTGACTGGATAACGGTAACCAGTGTCGCATCGGGATCAAAGATTTGAAATTTCTATTAATTACGTTAATTTTAATATAAATGTGTTCCACTGTTTTAGAGGCAGTACTAAATATTTTTTTATGAAAATATAATCTTACATCTATATAATATTATCGAGACTTAATTTAAAATTATACGTTATAATAAAATTAATTGAAATATCTTATAAAATGTTATATACTGGTCAATATACAGCTTTTTATCAGATTGATTTGCTGGCATTTGGATAACGTCACCGATAATCTTCCAATACTTGTAAAATGAATTGTTTATTATATTCATTTTTCTTTAATAAGTTAGTACATTCGGTGATAAACTTCAAGCCTCGTTCTACATGGTCATTAACTAATTTTAAATTCCTTACTATTTCTAAGGCTCTATTAGACGTTTCATCGCTTTTCGGAATGGAAGGATCTTTATATAAAAATGCTCATCCCATTCAATCAGACACGAGAAAGCGTGAACATGATTAACTAGACATTATAAGTACGATTACAGGAGAACGATGCACCCCAACACATGTCACACAATTTTTATTAGGCTCTCAGGAGGAAGAAGGAAAGGAAATTGTGAACAGAAATTACGTATTCTAATCGAGAGACTAACATTTGAAACAGCAGCTACACCATCTTACATAAAATATCTCGTGCAGGCATTAAAATCATATCTCTTCAGCAAGGGAGCATCAGATAAGTAAGTACATACGTAATCATACAATGATAAAAATTCGCAGCCAATTTGAATATGAATTATTTACAAATTAATTTTCTGTTATATTATGTGTTATTAAAGAATGGAGGAAAACCATCACCTTTCGCCACGACACTTGACAATTCAAGGACGATATGCAACAAAACAATTTAACGTAGAATATAATTTTGTACGCTTCTAATTATGCATGATATCAATGCAGCTTTTCAAGTACTGTTTTTAAAAATAACAATGTATTTTACTTAGATAACTACAACGATAATAAAATAAAATGAATTACACGTTAAGTATTTGATAAATAAATGTAATCGAAATTATGTCGTCTTTGATTTTATTATAAACAGAAATATTTGTCCAAACTATATCATATTTGGTGTCATTTTAATCAGATAAGTATCAGGAATATATTTAAAAAATAAGTATTAAAATGTTAAAATTAAAAAAATGTTATGTCATTGTATTATGAGTTGTCTTCCGGGAATTCGAGTCAAAGGAGGCGCGGCGCGTGCCGCAACACACGTATTCGCAGACTCCGTCGAACCTTAGTATTCGCGTAGCGAGAAAATTGATAAAATACAAGGCCATAGCAATATCACGGCGTCAGTGATGACACACTAAAATTATGCGAGGATGAGATAAACTACTACAACTTCTTTAAAACTGGATCAAATGATTTGAATTTTTTCTAGATGATAGAAAGACTAATATACTAGACAATAACTAAATTACTTTGATACAATTTTGCTATTACAGTAGACCTCCGTTTATTTGGACTCTGTTTATCCGACATAGTAACATGTTTACCGACAAGTAGATGTCAGGAACGATGCCCCTCTTACCTGACTCTAGTCTACGCGACATACCGATTATACGACGCACTGTTTTTGCTTCTTACTTAAAAATTCTAGCATAGTCTTCCTGCGAAGAATGTGAGATAAGTAACGATTTAATTAAGTTACTCGTATCTGTTTGATTCATCCAGAAACTATATTTTCAGTATGACTTCTCATAAATCAAACGAAAAAGAAAATGTAAGTGCTTCGTATTGACGAAAAATTTGTAATTAATAGACGCTTGAGAAAAAATTAATTAAACAATTAATTCCTTGTCTCGTAAATATGACATTGGTATATATATATATATATATATATATATGTATCTACTACACATTTATGTATATATGTATACAGTAGATGTACGAATACCAACTATACATACACATAAGTGTGCAAGTATGAAAGATCTAATAAAAGCATGAATGTGGTAAAAAATAAAATAAAATAAAAAACATCAAAATAGATAAGGAATACATATCAAATACTATTGAGAATTATATATACAGAAATTAAAGTTTATACGAAACACATATTATAAATATTATAAAGATTATTTTGACGTTCAATATTTCAGTAGTTAACTTTTCATTCTTACAAGGCACAGTAACTCGATCGAAAACTACTATTTATATTTTGTTAAATATTTTGTGTTCCTTATATATTTTAATTCTAATAAAATTCGTATTTATGTAAAAGACATCTACATATATTTTAAATGTTTTTTACGAAGGGCACCATAGATAAAGAAAACCATATAATTTGTCGAAAACTTCGGACGCCACTTTAATGGGCACAGTAATTAACACACTTAACCTATCTGGCTATCACACTGAACTGGAAATTAACAGTCATGGAATCCATATAATATCGGTTTTAAACAATGGAAACTGTTTGATGAGAATTTTTGGGTTCTCCATAATTCTTTCACGAACTGAAACCGATGTCATAATTGTTTTCAATCCCTACTTTATGAAGGTATATTCAAGTATGTAAAAGATTGAATCTTCTACATTCTGGCAAAAGTCATCCGCAAATCTATTCGTAGCCTTCAAATAAAGATACAGATAAAATATGAAAATTTTATTCGACGCCACGAATAAATGTGCTTTGCATAAAAAATGTATGAATTGGAAGTGGATGTAAAATGAAATGTGCACTGATACTTTCTGGTAGAAAAATATCTTTACTTCGCGACATGTGAAGAAGCTCAAAGAAGAAGAAACTCAACGGGCTACAGTGCCGGACGAATAGATAGCACACTTTAAAATTAACGTAATTTAGATTTATTTAAGGTAATAATCAAGATTCTAATACTATACAGATTTGTAAATTACTGTTATGAACATACACAAATGAAATACATTACGTTACGCCAGTTTAAACAATTTTACTTAGAAAAAAAGAATTTTTATGGAAATTTAGTAGGAAAAGTGATAGCATATCAACGGGTTGTACTCGACGATGCAGTCGTGTATCATCAGGCAGTATGCGGCCATCGAAGGCAGGACATCCTTTTGACATTCAAATTCGATTCGCACGTCGATGGTTGAATTTTTGAGCGCTTCGTTTTGTCGCGAGCAATCGATGACGACAAACGGTCCGTAAATTAGAAAGTCGATTGTATTCAGTAACATCTCGCCGTTTCCATAATAGGACTCTTGAAATTTGGCGTACATGTCGTAGAGCTACGCGTATTTATCCTTTTCGAAATCGATGTTTAAATCGTCGTAGGGATACATTTCCGAGTTCAAGAAAAGTCGACTATTGGATAAGAAGCACGAATCGAATTGGGTAGCGTTTTTCTTTAAATCATTTTTCCTTTCGGTTTGTAACGCGAATATCACGTACCGCGGTTTTTCCATTTGCGGAGCCGTTTTTATCGCCCACGTGTGCTTCGTGGTTGTTTGCAGCATCGAATATTCATACAGTTTCCACGAACAGAAACTCATGCTGAACGATCTTTCGCTCTCAAGAATACGCAGCATCGACAACTTGTGTATTTCTTCCAAAGCGAAGCGCGGCATTCTGCATTAAATTTTATGCAAATCCAGGACAGGTTTCGTTGCGCACGCGAATCAAAATCAATTCGTGCCGAGCATTTATTACAACGCGTTTGTAATCTTCGCAGAAGCCTAGCAATGTGTCCATAGGCACGCAAAAGTTGAAATTTAGCAAATTTGTAAGCGTTGCGATGAGAGTTTCCCTCCGTTGATCGTCGTTTCTGTACATCCAGCCCGCGTTGGACAGCGCGTTGCTCTTCGTAATGTTCAGACTGACGTAATTCTTCAAGGTCGTCGTTGTATCGGGATTTCTGGACCGATCGATTTCCACTCGTAACGTATCTCGTCGAACATAAACGCTACCGCATTGTTGTCTAGAGCCACCATATCGTTGGTCGATCCTCCTGGTAGGCTGAGTCTTCCCTGCACGTATAGGAAGCTTTTACACGGAAGAGTGTACCAGTCTTGATGTTGAAAGGGTATTCTTATCTCATCGCTATTTCCAAACGTTGTGCTGACGCACGGATTGTAGGTGTGAAGGTCGATTTTAGTTATTCGATTATCGATGATTGGTGCCTCGGAGATGTTCAAAATGTCGTCGGACATGGTGGTGAAGCGAGTTCGATTACTTGGTAACGATGAATCCCAAAGATCGTAGATATTCCACTTTTCGCGCGGTTAGTTTTCTTGTCTTCTTCTCCTTACTGTTGTTGTTGTTATTTCGAAACGGCGCACCGTTTTTTATGTTCGACGTATTCGATATCGTATTATTATTATGAACTATCATAACGGTTATGTCAAGGTTATGAGACGGTTCGACGAACGTGCATCCGTACCGTGATTTCTTCGTTTCGAAAATCAATCAATTGTCCAGACTGGTCCACGATGCGAATCGTTAAATCATCCATTGATCGTGTAACGATTGGAATGTAAATGACTCGTGCTGGCGTTTCCGATATTTTATACCCCGGCGACACGTTGGGCACGAATTCATGTATCATGTGAAACAGTTTCCCGTTATCGTACGAACCGGTGGTTTCGTTGCATTCTATTCGAATATTAGATGTGTTAATGATATTCACGGAAGTGTCCGATACATGCCACGAGTTCAGTGATAGAATGCGCTTCCTAGAGAATCCTAGGATAGGACCCACGGTGTCAGGTTTCGTAAAATCTATCTTATATGCACTTTTAATTTCGCTTTTCATAGTGTTGTTGTTCGCTCGTAGGATTAGTGGATATTTTACATCGTTGTTATCTTTGGTTGGAGAAGGATACCGCGCGCTTATCTCACGCCTCAAGTAAGCGTTGATCACCTCCAGTTCGTGCGAACCGTCCGGGATGATTATCTCCTCACCCTCGTCACCGAAATAGGATTTATTGTTTTCGATATTTGATCTGATGTATGGTATCGTGTAATAAGTTTGCAAATCGAGCAGGCCCAGTTCGTAATCAGTATTGTGGAAATATAATATATAGGCGGGAATTACTTGGACGATAACACGCTACTTCTTCCCGATAACGTGAACGTGTATGACATCCTTGCGACGAACTATATCATAGTTCCTCGCAGAAATTTCACACACAATTGTCCGCACACGCTTTCGTCGTAACTTTGATAAATCTTGTGATTGTGCGAGATCGCCGCGTTCGGTCCGAAATAACGAATCAATTCGATCGGTGGTCGAAAATCTCCAAAACTATCGAAGTAACTGATTTGCGAACTATGCTTTATATATGGGACCCAGTGCGTTCCTGAACCATGACCGCTATCCAGATTCACTATTACTCGTTCGTTTACCCATACTTGTTTCGGGAATTCATCGCGCATGAAAACTCCGCGAAAATGCGGTAATTTTCAATTCAACGTCCGTCGCCGAGTTATCTTTTTCCTTTCTTTTGTCTTTTTTTCTTTTCTTCATTCCTTTTCCACGTTTGTACGGTATGATACACTCCACGGCCCTCCATAGCGCAATTGTGTCGTCGCGCTTCTTCCAATTGTTTCTTCGCAGCTTTCGCATCGTTTATCGTTTTGATCACCCCAGCAGCGCCACCTGTCAACGCTTCCAAAGCTTCCAAAGCAGGTAACAACAGCGGTAGAAAACCGCCTCGTTTGGCGATCGGTAGAATTCTATCGACACTGTTTCTACTACCATTCTTTCTCTTTCCTTTGACCGCTCGTCGGTCCTCGTCCTCCTCCTTCTTCTTCAGACCCATACCTAACCTCATCAGAGCTGTTTTTATCAGTCCGTATCGGTATACAGAGCTGTTTTTTACCAATCTGTAACGGTATACGGAGCTGTTTTTTCCAGTCTGCAACGGTAAACAGAGCTTTTTTTACGAGTCTGTAACGGTATATGGAGCTGTTTTTACCCGTCTGTAACGGTATACAGAGCTCTTTTTACCAGTCAGTAATGGTATATGGAGCTGTTTTTACCAGTCTGTAAACGGCATACGGAGCTGTTTTTACCAGTCCGTAACGGTGTACAGACAATAGTATCAATACTTGAGCAACTCGCTCTCGTCCGTGGGGGATGTAGGTTATTTTGCCTACTCGGACAACGCGGACGTGATTCCCCCAGCAGATGCTCGACCAAATTCAATATTTATCTTTGACGACGTTGTATGCGACGAACATGATGTCATGAGAGAATATTTCGCGATGGGCAGACAATCGCACGACGTGTGTTTCTATGTGTCGCAATCGTACGCTAGAATACCCAAACATTTGATTCGTGACAATGCGAATCTAGTGATTCTATTCAATCAAGTTGTCACGAATCTGTGACACGTTCATCAGGATCGTGCGAATACAAATATGTCGTTCGAAACGTTCAACACACTTTGTAGGAGCTGTTGGCGAAACAAGTATGGATTCCTCGTAATCGACAAAGACAGCCCTGCGAATCGTGGTCGTTACTGGTGCGGATTTAACGAATTCGTCGTGCTGTGATCGGGGGCTCATTTGGACTGCAAGAGTCGTCGGAGTCGCATCGTACCGCTCGATATGTGTCGGTCTAAGGAAAATCGGCGAGCCGCGATCACCAAAGAAATAGCCAAGACCAGTGACGTCATACGTAAGAAGAGTTTAGCCCCGAAGGTTTGGAAAATGGATACGGAGTCGAACATTGAGGCGGATTTGCGTTCGTTCGTGGAGCCGTTGAAACAGCTGATTGAAAATACAGCTACGGAAGCGAACGATAATACGCCGATCGTATGCATTTGAAGAAGAAAAAGAAAATATATTCCTCTGTTCCTACCAACGATGACATTGACTATGTGTTGTACGACGACGAAGACGATAACGACGGCGACGACGACGATGGCAACGACGGTGGCAACAGTGACGATAACGAGGCGGGTGGCAATAAGGCGCTCGATCCGATACCTACGATACTTTCGGCGCAACAGGAGAAAGCTTTCGAATCGTCTCCTACGGCCTCGTTGGAATCATCGGTGCGAAACATTTTGAAAAGTCCTGAAACGCACCGCGCCGAATACGAACATTTGTTCAACAATTTTGGACCTTTAGCGATTTTTTTAGCGGACCACCGAAAAATTTGGACGACGTGTACGGAGTGTATTTTCACAATGACAAACTGATGCATGTAAACACCTCGTTTGATGTTTAAAGCAACGACGATATCGTTATCAATAAAATTAGGTACAAGGGAACACCAGGTCTCTACGAATTGATATTCAAAAGAATACCCGACTACCCGACGAGAACCTGTACACCGAGACCGATAAGAATATTTACAGAAACATTCTCATCGCTACGCGCGCGCATCAACGAGGTAACCAGATAATGGGGAATACGGGTTACTGTATATGTAAAAGCATTTTCAATGCTGTTGAAAATGTGTAATTTGTAAATTTTACGGCCTTGTCCGTTTTCTTAGGTAAAACGGCCCTTGCTGCTCATCTGCAGGGCACGTGAGCGCGAAACGTGCGTTGACTCGAAAGTCCGTTACACGGATTAGTTATTTATGACCAATAAAGATTTCTCGACCCATAGTATGCGGGTCTTCCGCGTTTTTAGTTAGTCGTCGGTGAACAGCCTAAGAGTACACTCGTTGTCTCTAAGTTCTCACGAGCAAGCCTCTAGATTAGATCTTGTGTGTTCAATAAATAATCAACAGGTTATGGGCCCCAGCACGCTTCCATTGCGCCACTAGTGTATTTATTCGGACACATTCAAGTGCATAGTGGTGTGACGTGTGTTTAAAGAATAACGTGCGACACATCATCTTTATCATGGCCAATAAAGATTCAATTGATCTGATCAAGCTGGACGGAACGAACTACCCGATGTGGAAATTCGGTATTTCATTCCCGTTGGAGGCAAAAGATCTTTCTGGCTTTGTGAATGGCACAGAAGCAGAGCCTAACCGCACAGGAGTGGACGACTGGAAGAGATGGAAAAAATCTCAAGCACAGGCTGCAGTTATTCTCCTTGGATCTGTAGATAAGAGACTACATCCAAATTTGATTAACTGCGCTGATCCAAAACAGATTTGGACAAAACTCAAGGATTTGTATAGTGACTCAAGTGAAGACACTAAACAAAGTGCATGGCAAGAATACTATGCGTTCCGATTTATAGATGGTGAATCTATCGCTCTTCAAGTTGAGCGATTTGAAAGCATCTGTAAGAGATTAGCGGATGCAGAAGAAGAACTCTCCGATGCCGCTGTGGAATGTAAGCTGTTGAGTTGCCTAACTTCTAAGTTTTCCGCATTTAGAATGGCATGGGAATGTACTGCAAAAGCGGAGCGAAAGAAAGAAAATCTGTTTGCCAGGCTCATCCGCGAGGATAAATGACTCTCTGAAGCCGAAGGAGAGAACGGGTCATCTCTTGTAGTTCGAGTGCAAGCGCTCGAATTGAAGAAGTATTCGGACGACAAAGATGCAAAAAGGAACAGTAAATTCAGCAAAAGCGAAGCAAAGATGAGGATAGAAGACCTCAAGAAAAGAACAACACGTAATTGCTGCAAAGAAAAGGGTCATTGGATGAGAGAGTGCCCGAAGAGAGGACAAAAGAAGCGAACTGAAGACGCAACAGAGTCGAAATTAATATATTCTACTTACATCAGTGAAGTCACGGCGTATTCTTCGCAAACTACCAGCAGTGATAAAGACATATGGATCGCGGATTCTGGTGCGAATATGCATATGTCGTGTTGCAAAGACTTGTTTACCTCGCTTGTATCGTTGACCAATAATCATTATGTGAAAATAGCAGATGACAAAGTGTTAGAAGCAGCAGGAAGAGGAACGGTAGTAGTATTAGAGAATGTGAACAATCGAAATCAAGAATGAAGAGTTGAAAATGTTTTATATGTGCCAGAGTTGAAACGAAATCTTTTTTCAATTGGTGCGATAATTGATAAACAGTACTCATTCCATGCATATGCGAAGAGATGCGAAATTCGTGATAAGCATGGAAATCTCTCCTCAATTGGTGTACGGTACGGCAAGCTATTTCGGATGTTATTTGAAGTGAAAATTCCTCCAGAACAGTGCAATAGTGCGATTTCGACTAATTCTCAAGTACAAAGACTAAAACATGGGTACGAGAGGATGGGCCATATGAATGCTCGAGCCTTGTATACAATGAGCAAAGTGTACAATGAACAGAGTTTTTTAATAAACAATGTCAACGATTCTTTGAATTTAACGCCGATACCTCAGAAAAAGCGAAAGAAACGAAAAATGGTACTGGGTCTCGAGGTTGGTACAGACATCGCCGAAGAACAGTCGGGAGCAACCCAAAACGAGACACCTGTTAGACAATCTAGAAGAATAGCGCAATTGAAGATCAAAGAAGAGGCTGATAAAAAGTAGAATCCAGGAAGAAACTTTAAAAGATGACAAAAAAAAGAGAAAAAAATATTCCACGGAGAATATGGTATGGAAGACGATGAAGAAGAACATCCAAAGTGATAAGTGTATGTTTGTTGGTGTTGTCGACGAAGTGCGAGTGTTTTTAGCATTGTACGTTGGTTTCGGTATTCAAGCTCGTGAGAGGTAGTATGGAACTCCGCGGTTCGCGATAGCGTTTAAATAATGAGTCCAGGCTTTTTACCTTGCTCTGCTGCGTAGTGGTCCTTTTGCCTGTTTTGTCTGTTTTGTGATCGTAGCAGACGGATCCTGGCATGATCGCCAAATTGTTACGCAGTGTTTGAAGCACTTGTTTTTATTAAAAAGGAGCTGGAAAGCTATAGCTTTCCAGCGTGTCTTTTATTTTACAATATTCCACAAATTAATTCACGCCGGTCTGGGACCTTGTCCGCCGCGCACAATATGTACCTCCGGATTACCGATTGTAATGTCAATCAATCAATGCTGCGCGCATAATTAGCTCCCTACTTATACCCGCGTCTTATCTCTTGTAGGGACTGAGAGTGGGGCTCGAAGGGTTAGTGTTACAGCCGAGTCGCTGGCGAAAACCGGAGTTGCCAAATATCGAATAATTCGAGATTTTGCATCGAAAAATTCGTTGTCACTGATCAAAATTACCGCCCTCTCGTTGATAACGTTGTTGACATACTTCTTCGTGTTAATAGGAACTTTATACTGTCTATAGGCAGACCCAATGCATCGAACTCGTCATTCTCGTCCGATACATGTAGAACGTATTTTCTTATCGTATTTATCAGATCGAACATAAATCTATTGAAATACTTCATGTTGATTGAATTGTCCTCGTGATGTTCATGTTTCGTGTCTATATTCGCGACGATGTCTTGAATAGTCTGCTTTAGCGAATCACGAGACGATGATTTCTTGCTGCTGCTGCTGCTGTTACGCATCGTTGCAGCTGCTGCTCCAATTTCTTTCGACAATCGATGTTTTACCACCGCAATCACCAGCAAAAATGATGCAATCGACGCAAAAGCATGTTATTTATAGAACTTGAGGCATTCCTCGGCAACTAATTTCTTCATTTTACCACGAAAACTTTCCTCAAAGATTTTTAGTTGGTTACCGATTGAGCTGTCCGTTTCATCTTTCATATTCTGTTTTAACGCTTCAACCTTTTGCTCCAATACCGAAAATACGTTATCAATTTTCACATTAATTTCATCGTTATCTGAATCGATTGATTTAATTTTCTGATCACTGTCGTATTGAAAATTATATATTTTAGCCAGCACTTTATTCCTCCATTTTTCATTAGTCTGCTCCATATCTTTCGCTAGTTTCTCGTTAGCCGTTATTTTATCCATGAGTTCGTACTTGCATTTCTTGCTAGTCTGTTTGGCATCTTCGCCAGCTTTTCGTTAGCCGTTATTTTACCCATGAGTTCGGACTTGCATTTCTCGCTAGTCTGTTTGGCATCCTTCGCCAACTTTTAGTTAGCCGTTATTTTACCCACGAGTTCGGACTTGCATTTTACACCGGCCAGTTCGACACCCTCCGTCACTTTTTCGTTAGCTGTTATTTTTCTACGAAGCTCGTCGTCTCCTCTTTTCGATACATCGTCAACGTACGATCTAGTGGCCACGTCATCGTTTCGAAGCGGTTGCGCCAAATGTTTGATCCTCTTATTTCGAGCCGTGTACGATTCCGTTGAGAAGCACATCGCATTATTCTGCATGTACTCGTGAAGCGATGACGTTACAGTATCATCGCCTATCTTTGGAACGCGATCGACGTACAGTTTGGTGGCCGCGTCATCGTTCGTCGTAGGATTTGCGACACGAGCGATCTTAGCGCCTCGCGCGTCGTAGAAATTGCCGATCGAGCATATGGCATTGTCGTGTACATAATTTTTACATATCGAATAAAAAGTTGAAATATCTGCCAATATTTTCGACTCGGGCGTACTATGTTTATACAACGTACCAAATTTATTAATAGACATTTTTTTTCGTTTGTTGGTTCAGTTGTTTTCTTCTCCTTTCTTCTTCTTCTTCTTCTTTAACACCAACAACTCGAGTAGATCTTGCTGTTGCCCGATCTGTTGTATTTGCCGACAAATGTCGTCGAGTCTGAACTGAATATTTTTAAATCTGACCTCCCAACTTTCGTCTACGAATAACGTTTGATTGGTTTCGCAGCAATTCCAACGGATACTCGTTTTATCGAACCATTTGATAAATTTACCAACAGGCATTTCATTCGTCACTAACGTAATAAATATTCGAACAATTTAATTTATAATCAATCCAGCTTCGCGAAGTTCTACCAGCTCATTTGGGTCATCCCGATGCACATAATCGACCGGATTGTTGGTTACACGCATCATCGTCGTTGGAATATTTATACCTTTTCCACGTAACGCTGAGAACATTGGTCCTATAATAGTTTTGTACTTGTAGGCCTTATTTCCCATTATCTGATTACCACGTCGGTGCGCATGCGTGGCGATGAGAATGTTTCTATAAATTTCTTTATCGTTCTCGGTGTACAGGTTCTCGTTGGGTATTCTTTTGAATATCAATTCGTAGAGACCTGGAGTTCCCCTGTACCTAATTTTATTAATAACAATATCATCGTTGCTTTCCACGTCGAACGCAACGTTTCCAAGCATCAGTTTGTTATTATGAAAATACACTCCGTACACATTGTCCTGACTTTTCGGCGGCCCGCTAAAGAAATTTCTCAAGTATTCGCTCGCTAAAGGTCTAAGATTACTGAACAAATGCTCGTATTCGTCGCGATGCTTTTCAGGACTTCTCAAAATATTTCGCATTGATGATTCCAACGATGTTGCAGCCGTTGGAGATGATTCGAAAGCTACCTCCTTCTCCGGATGCATTGAAGGTGTTGGTTCGAGCACCATATTGCTGTCCGCATCGTGGTCGTCGTCGTCATCGTCAACGTCAACATAGTCAACGTCATCGCTGACACCGATGGGGGAATTTACTTTATTCTTCTTCTTTTTCAAATGCATCCTTGGGGTTAATGTCGCTTCATCGTGTTTCCTCTTTTTCTTAATAAATTATCACCCCACTTTCTTCTTCTTCACAGAGAACAGCGGCTGCTGCTGCTGCTGTGTTTGCAAATCCAACGGTCGATCAGCACTTGATGTATTATCTTTCGCATCCGTAGCTGTATTTTGAACCAGCTGTTTCAACGGTTCCACAATCGGAAGTAAATTCGTCTCAATGTTGGACTGTACATCCATTTTCCCAACTTTCAAGGCTAAACTCTTTTTACGTATGACGTCACTGGTCTTAGCTATTTCCTTAACGATGGCAGCTCGCAGGTTTTTCTTTGACGGACGCATATCGAGTGGGGAGCACGATGTGACATCGACACCTCTTACCGTCCAAATGAGCCGGATCACAGCACGACGAATTCGTTAAATCCGCGTCTGTAACTTCCTCGGTTCTCAGAACTATCTTTGTCGATTACAAGGAATTCATACTTGTTTCGCCAACACCTTGAACAAACTGCGTTGAAACTTTCGAACGACATATCGGTATTCACATGATCCTGATGAACGTGTCGCAGATTCGTGGCATCTTCATTGAATAGAATCAATAGATTGGCATTGTCGCGAATCAAATGTTTGGGTATTCTCGCGTACGATTGCGACAGATAGAAACAATCGACGTGCGAATGTCTGCCCATCGCGAAATATTCTCTCATAACGTCCTGTTCGTCACAAGCAACGTCGTCGAAGATAAATATCGAATTCGGTCGAGCATCCGCCGGGGGAATCACGTCCGCGTTGTCCGAATAGGCAAAATAACCTACGTCCTTGCCCACGTGCGAGAACAAGTTGTTGAAGTATTGATATTTTGGCTGACGTAACGATTTCGAATACACGTACACATTTGCGAATCGCAGTCCATTCGGACTTTCCAACAGGCTAATCATGACGTTCGTTTTACCACATCCTGACGGGTCGCTTATCACGCATCGTATAGTACTCGGTAGCAATGACCCATGCTTCCGAATTATCTCATCATGGTCGTCGAACGTGTGGCAGGTCGGAACCTGGATATTCAAGGACTGTCGTACGAAACGCATGCTCTCTCTCTCGACTGTTATTGTTATGCTACATTTTCTTTTCGAACGATAAGGTATTTATACGAGAACTCAAGCATCATAGATATCAGTCTTCTCGTATTCTAATGATAGAGCACATCTCCGTGTAACTAACGCACGTACAGTTTTTTTGTTCATTATCAATCAAAAAACCTTTGACATAACAGCTTCATATACCGCTACAGATTGGAAAGAAACAGCTTTGTATACCGCTACAGACTGGTAAGAAACAGCTCTGTATACTGCTACAGACTGGTATAAACAGCTCTGTATACCGCTACAGACTGGTATAAACAGCTCTGTATACCGCTACAGACTGGTAAGAAACAGCTCTGTATACCGCTACAGACAGGTAAGAAACAGCTCTGTATGCTGCTACAGACTGGTATAAACAGCTCTGTATACCGCTACAGACTGGTAAGAAACAGCTCCGTATACCGCTATAGACTGGTAAAAGACATTCCCTCAAGATTAGGTATGGGTCAAATAAGGAAGAAGGATCGACGAGCGGTCAAGGGGAAGAAGAAGAAGAACTACAGTAGCTACAATACTGGAAGAATTCTACCAATTGCCAAACGAGGTGGTATTCTACCGCTGCTGTTTCCTGCTTTAGGAGCTTTGGGGGCATTGTCAGGCGGCGCTGCTGCAGTGGCTAAAACGATAAACCAGGCGAAAGCTGTGAAGAAACAATTGAAAGAAATGGAACGACACACAAATTAATGCGATGTAGAAGATTTAGCTTCAAATTCGTGCGAAACAAATGATTTAGCTTCAAATACTTGCGAATATAAGTAATATAGCATCAAATGCAGGCGAAGCAAACGAGTAAGATTCAAATCCATTACAAACGCATGATTTAGCTTCACATCAATACGAAGTAGAAGTATTTGCTTCAAATACATGAGAAACAAATGATTTAGCAACAGATACTCGCGATATAAGTGATATAGCTTCAAATGCAGGCGAATCAAATGAGTTTGCTTCAAATCCATGAGAAACACGTGATTTACCTTGAAATCAATGCGACGTAGAAGGCGTAGCTACAAATACATGAGAAACAAATGATTTATCTTCAGATATTGGGATATAAGTGATATAGCTTCAAATGCAGGCGAATCAAACGAGTTTGCTTCAAATCCATGAGAAACACGTGATTTACCTTGAAATCAATGCGACGTAGAAGGCGTAGCTACAAATACATGAGAAACAAATGATTTATCTTCAGATATTGGGATATAAGTGATATAGCTTCAAATGCACGCGAAACAATCGAGTTAGCTTCAAATCCATGATAACACATGATTTAGCTTCTACTCAATGCGAAGTAGAAAGCTCAACTTCGAATCCATGCGAAACAAATCGTTTAGATTCAAATACTTGTGATATACATGATTTAGCTTCAACAGCTTGCGAAACAAACGAGTTAGCTTCAAATCCAAGCGAAAGACATGATTCAGCTACAAATCAATACGAAGTAGAAGGCTTAGCTTCAAATCCAAGCGAAACGCATGATTTAGATTCAAATACTTGCGATATAAATGAAATAGATTCAAATGCAGACGAAAAAAACGAGTTATCTTCACATCCATGCGAAACACATTATTTAGATCCAAATTCATTCGAAACACATGGTTTAGGTTAATATTCATGCGAAACAAATGGTTCAGCTTCAAATACTTGTGATATACATGATTTACATTCGGCTGCATGCGAAACATACGATTTAGCTTCACACCCAAGCGTAACACATGATTTAGCTTCAAATCAATTTCGAAGTAGAAAGCTTTGCTTCAAATCCAAGCGAAACAAATGGTTTAGCTTCAAATACTTGTGATATACATGATTTACCTTCAACTGCATGAGAAACAAATGAGTTAGCTTCAAATCCAATCGAAACACATGGTTTAGATTCAAATTCATGCGAAGTAGAAGGCTTAGCGTCAAATCCATGCGAATCGAATTGTTTAGCTTCAAATACTTGTGATATACATGATTTAGATTCAACTGCATGCGAAACAAACGAGTTAGCTTCACACCCAAGCGTAACACATGATTTAGCTTCAAATAAATTTCGAAGTAGAAAGCTTTGCTTCAAATCCAAGCGAAACAAATGGTTTAGCTTCAAATACTTGTGATATACATGATTTAGCTTCAACTGCATGAGAAACAAATGAGTTAGCTTCAAATCCAATCGAAACACATGGTTTAGATTCAAATTCATGCGAAGTAGAAGGCTTAGCGTCAAATCCATGCGAATCGAATTGTTTAGCTTCAAATACTTGTCATATACATGATTTAGATTCAACTGCATGCGAAACAAACGAGTTAGCTTCACACCCAAGCGTAACACATGATTTAGCTTCAAATCAATTTCGAAGTAGAAAGCTTTGCTTCAAATCCAAGCGAAACAAATGGTTTAGCTTCAAATACTTGTGATATAAGTGATATAGCTTCAAATGCAGGCGAAACAAACGAGTGAGCTTCAAATCCATGCGAAACACATGATTTAGTTTCAAATTCATGCGAAACACATGGTTTAGCTTCATATTCTTGCGAAACAGATGGCTTTGATCCAGATACTTGTGATAAAGATGAATTAGCTTCAACTGCATGCGAATCAAACGAGTTAGCTTCAAATCCAAGCGAAACACATGATTTAGATTCAAATTCATGCGACGTAGGAGGCTTAGATTCAAATCCATGCGAAACGAACGGTTTAGCTACAAATACTTGTGATATACATGATTTAGCTTCAACTGCATGCGAAACAAACGAGTTAGCTTCAAATCCAAGCGAAACACATGATTTAGCTTCAAATTCTTGCGAATCACATGGTTTAGCTTCAAATCCTTGCGATGCAAATGGTTTAGCTTCAAATACTTGTTTATACATAATTTAGCTTCAACTGCATGCGAAACAAACGAATTAGCTACAAATGCAAGCGAAACACATGATTTAGATTCAAATTCATGCGAAGTAGGAGGCTTAGATTCAAATCCATGCGAAACGAATGGTTTAGCTTCAAATAATTGTGATATACATGATTTAGCTTCAACTGCATGCGAAACAAACGAGTTAGCTTCAAATCCAAGCGAAACACATGATTTAGCTTGAAATCAATGCGAAGTAGAAGCCCTAGTTTCAAATTCATGCGAATCGAATGATTTGGTTTCAAATACTTGCGAATAAAAGCGATATAGCTTCAACTGCTTGCGAAACAAACGAGTTAGCTTCAAATCCAAGCGAAACACATGATTTAGCTTCAAATTCTTGCGAATCACATGGTTTAGCTTTAAATCCTTGCGATGCAAATGGTTTAGCTTCAAATACTTGTTCATACATAATTTAGCTTCAACTGCATGCGAAACAAACGAATTAGCTTCAAATGCAAGCGAAACACATGATTTAGATTCAAATTCATGCGAAGTAGGAGGCTTAGATTCAAATCCATGCGAAACGAATGGTTTAGCTTCAAATTCTTGTGATATACATGATTTAGCTTCAACTGCATGCGAAACAAACGAGTTAGCTTCAAATCCAAGCGAAACACATGATTTAGCTTCAAATCAATGCGAAGTACTTGCCTTAGTTTCAAATTTATGCGAAACGAATGATTTGGCTTCAAATACTTGCGAATATAAGCGAGTTAGCTTCAAATCCAAGCAAAACACATGATTAAGCTTCGAATCATTGCGCATTAGAAGGCTTAGCTTCAAATCCATGCGATACAAATGGTTTAGCTTCGAATACTTGTGATATACATGATTTAGCTTCAACTGCATGCGAAACAAACGAGTTAGCTTCAAATCCAAGCGAAACACATGATTTAGATTCAAATTCATGCGACGTAGGAGGCTTAGATTCAAATCCATGCGAAACGAACGGTTTAGCTTCAAATACTTGTGATATACATGATTTAGCTTTAACTGCATGCGAAACAAACGAGATAGCTTCAAATCCAAGCGAAACACATGATTTAGATTCAAATTCATGCGACGTAGGAGTCTTAGATTCAAATCCATGCGAAACGAACGGTTTAGATTAAAATACTTGTGATATACATGATTTAGCTTCAACTGCATGCGAAACAAACGAGTTAGCTTCAAATCCAAGCGAAACACATGATTTAGATTCAAATTCATGCGACGTAGGAGGCTTAGATTCAAATCCATGTGAAGCGAACGGTTTAGCTTCAAATTCATGCGAATCACATGGATTAGCTTCATAGCTTCATATTCTTGCGAAACAGATGGATTAGATTGAGATACTTGTGATGTACATGTTTTAGCTTCAACTGCATGCGAAACAAACGTGTTAGCTTCAAATCCAAGCGAAACACATGATTTATCTTCAAATCAATGCGAAGTTGAAGGCTTTGCTTCAAATCCATGCGAAGCGATTGGTTTAGCTTCAAATACTTGTGATATACACGACTTATCTTCAAAAGCAGGCGAAAAAAAACGAGTTAGCTTCAAATCCATGCGAAACACATGGTTTTGCTTCAAAAACTTGTGATTTACATGATTTATCTTCAACTGCATGCGAAACAAACGAGTTAGCTTCAAATCCAAGCGAAACACATGATTTAGCTTGAAATCAATGCGAAGTAGAAGCCCTAGTTTCAAATTCATGCGAATCGAATGATTTGGTTTCAAATACTTGCGAATATAAGCGATATAGCTTCAACTGTATGCGAAACAAACGAGTTAGCTTCAAATCCAAGCAAAACACATGATTTAGCTTCAAATGAATGCGAAGTAGAAGGCTTAGCTTTAAATACATGAGAAACAAATGATTTATCTTCAGATAATTGCGATATATGCGATATAGCTTCAAATCCATGCGAAACACATGATTAAGATTCAAATTCATGCGAATCACATGGATTAGCTTCATAGCTTCATATTCTTGCGAAACAGATGGATTAGATTCAGATACTTGTGATGTACATGATTTATCTTCAACTGCATGCGAAACAAACGAGTTAGCTTCAAATCCAAGCGAAACACATGATTTAGATTCAAATTCATGCGACGTAGGAGGCTTAGATTCAAATCCATGCGAAACGAACGGTTTAGCTTCAAATTCATGCGAATCACATGGATTAGCTTCATAGCTTCATATTCTTGCGAAACAGATGGATTAGATTCAGATACTTGTGATGTACATGTTTTAGCTTCAACTGCATGCGAAACAAACGTGTTAGCTTCAAATCCAAGCGAAACACACGATTTATCTTGAAATCAATGCGAAGTTGATGGCTTTGCTTCAAATCCATGCGAAGCGAATGGTTTAGCTTCAAATACTTGTGATATACACGATTTATCTTCAAATGCAGGCGAAAAAGAACGAGTTAGCTTCAAATCCATGCGAAACACATGGTTTAGCTTCAAATACTTGTGATTTACATGATTTATCTTCAACTGCATGCGAAAGAAACGAATTAGCTTCAAATGCAAGCGAAACGCATAATTCAACTTCATATACGTTCGAAACACATGGTTCAGATTAATATTCATGCAAAACAAATGGTTCAGCTTCAAATACTTGTGATATACATGAATTAGCTTCAAATGCAGGCGAAACAAACCAGTAGGCTTCAAAACCAAGCGATACACATGATTTAGATTCAAATTCATGCGAAGTAGGAGGCTTAGCTCCAAATCCAAGCGAAACACATGATTTAGCTTGAAATCAATGCGAAGTAGAAGCCCTAGTTTCGAATTCATGCGAATCGAATGATTTGGTTTCAAATACTTGCGAATATAAGCGATATAGCTTAAACTGCATGCGAAACAAACGATTTAGCTTCAAATCCAACCGAAACACATGATTTAGCTTCAAGTTCTTGCGAATAACAAGGTTTAGCTTCAAATCCTTGCGATGCAAATGGTTTAGCTTCAAATACTTGTTTATACATAATTTAGCTTCAACAGCATGCGAAACAAACGAATTAGCTTCAAATGCAAGCGAAACACATGATTTAGATTCAAATTCATGCGAAGTAGGAGGCTTAGATTCAAGTCCATGCGAAACGAATGGTTTAGCTTCAAATACTTATGATTTACATGATTCAGCTTCAACTGCATGCGAAAAAAAGGAATTAGCTTTAAATCAAAGCGAAACACATAATTCAGCTTCAAATACGTTCGAAACACATGGTTTAGCTTAATATTCATGCAAAACAAATGATTTAGTTTCATAGCTTCACATTCTTGCGAAACAGATGGTTTAGATTCAGATACTTGTGATGTACATGTTTTAGCTTCAACTGCATGCGAAACAACCGTGTTAGCTTCAAATCCAAGCGAAACACATGATTTATCTTCAAATCAATGCGAAGTTGAATGCTTTGCTTCAAATCCATGCGAAGCGAATGGTTTAGCTTCAAATACTTGTGATATACACGATTTATCTTCAAATGCAGGCGAAAAAAACGAGTTAGCTTCAAATCCATGCGAAACACATGGTTTAGCTTCAAATACTTGTGATTTACATGATTTATCTTCAACTGTATGCGAAAGAAACGAATTAGCTTCAAATGCAAGCGAAACGCATAATTCAGCTTCCAATACGTTCGAAACACATGGTTCAGATTAATATTCATGCAAAACAAATGGTTCAGCTTCAAATACTTGTGATATACATGAATTAGCTTCAAATGCAGGCGAAACAAACCAGTAGGCTTCAAAACCAAGCGATACACATGATTTAGATTCAAATTCATGCGACGTAGGAGGCTTAGATTCAAATCCATGCGAAACGAACGGTTTAGCTTCAAATACTTGTGATATACATGATTTAGCTTTAACTGCATGCGAAACAAACGAGTTAGCTTCAAATCCAAGCGAAACACATGATTTAGATTCAAATTCATGCGACGTAGGAGTCTTAGATTCAAATCCATGCGAAACGAACGGTTTAGATTAAAATACTTGTGATATACATGATTTAGCTTCAACTGCATGCGAAACAAACGAGTTAGCTTCAAATCCAAGCGAAACACATGATTTAGCTTGAAACCAATGCGAAGTAGAAGCCCTAGTTTCAAATTCATGCGAATCGAATGATTTGGTTTCAAATACTTGCGAATATAAGCGATATAGCTTCAACTGCATGCGAAACAAACGAGTTAGCTTCAAATCCAAGCGAAACACATGATTTAGCTTCAAATTCTTGCGAATCACATGGTTTAGCTTCAAATCCTTGCTATGCAAATGGTTTAGCTTCAAATACTTGTTTATACATAATTTAGCTTCAACTGCATGCGAAACAAACGAATTAGCTTCAAATGCAAGCGAAACACATGATTTAGCTTCAAATTCATGCGAATCACATGGTTCAGCTTCATAGCTTCATATTCTTGCGAAACAGATGGTTTAGTTTCAGGTACTTGTGATAAACAAGAATTAGCTTCAACTGCATGCGATACAAACGCCTTAACTTCAAATCCAAGCGAAACAGTTGATTTAGTTTCAAATGAATGCGAAGTAGAAGGCTTAGCTTCAAATCCATGCGAATCACATGATTTAGCTTCAAATCAATGCGAAGTAGTAGGCGTAGCATCACATCCATGCGACACATATGATTTAGCTTCAAATACTTGCGATATAAGTGATATAGCTTCAAATGCAGGAGAAACAAACGAGTTAACTTCAAATCCATGCGAAACACATGATTTAGCTTCAAATCAATGCGAAGTAGAAGGCTTAGCTTTAAATACATGAGAAACAAATGATTTATCTTCAGATAATTGCGATATATGTGATATAGCTTCAAATCTATGCGAAACACATGATTTAGCTTCAAATTCATGCGAATCACATGGATTAGCTTCATAGCTTCATATTCTTGCGAAACAGATGGATTAGATTCAGATACTTGTGATGTACATGTTTTAGCTTCAACTGCATGCGAAACAAACGTGTTAGCTTCAAATCCAAGCGAAACACATGATTTAGCTTCATATTCTTGCGAAACAGATGGCTTTGATCCAGATACTTGTGATAAAGATGAATTAGCTTCAACTGCATGCGAATCAAACGAGTTAGCTTCAAATCCAAGCGAAACACATGATTTAGATTCAAATTCATGCGACGTAGGAGGCTTAGATTCAAATCCATGCGAAACGAACGGTTTAGCTACAAATACTTGTGATATACATGATTTAGCTTCAACTGCATGCGAAACAAACGAGTTAGCTTCAAATCCAAGCGAAACACATGATTTAGCTTCAAATTCTTGCGAATCACATGGTTTAGCTTCAAATCCTTGCGATGCAAATGGTTTAGCTTCAAATACTTGTTTATACATAATTTAGCTTCAACTGCATGCGAAACAAACGAATTAGCTACAAATGCAAGCGAAACACATGATTTAGATTCAAATTCATGCGAAGTAGGAGGCTTAGATTCAAATCCATGCGAAACGAATGGTTTAGCTTCAAATAATTGTGATATACATGATTTAGCTTCAACTGCATGCGAAACAAACGAGTTAGCTTCAAATCCAAGCGAAACACATGATTTAGATTCAAATTCATGCGACGTAGGAGGCTTAGATTCAAATCCATGTGAAGCGAACGGTTTAGCTTCAAATTCATGCGAATCACATGGATTAGCTTCATAGCTTCATATTCTTGCGAAACAGATGGATTAGATTGAGATACTTGTGATGTACATGTTTTAGCTTCAACTGCATGCGAAACAAACGTGTTAGCTTCAAATCCAAGCGAAACACATGATTTATCTTCAAATCAATGCGAAGTTGAAGGCTTTGCTTCAAATCCATGCGAAGCGATTGGTTTAGCTTCAAATACTTGTGATATACACGACTTATCTTCAAAAGCAGGCGAAAAAAAACGAGTTAGCTTCAAATCCATGCGAAACACATGGTTTTGCTTCAAAAACTTGTGATTTACATGATTTATCTTCAACTGCATGCGAAACAAACGAGTTAGCTTCAAATCCAAGCGAAACACATGATTTAGCTTGAAATCAATGCGAAGTAGAAGCCCTAGTTTCAAATTCATGCGAATCGAATGATTTGGTTTCAAATACTTGCGAATATAAGCGATATAGCTTCAACTGTATGCGAAACAAACGAGTTAGCTTCAAATCCAAGCAAAACACATGATTTAGCTTCAAATGAATGCGAAGTAGAAGGCTTAGCTTTAAATACATGAGAAACAAATGATTTATCTTCAGATAATTGCGATATATGCGATATAGCTTCAAATCCATGCGAAACACATGATTAAGATTCAAATTCATGCGAATCACATGGATTAGCTTCATAGCTTCATATTCTTGCGAAACAGATGGATTAGATTCAGATACTTGTGATGTACATGATTTATCTTCAACTGCATGCGAAACAAACGAGTTAGCTTCAAATCCAAGCGAAACACATGATTTAGATTCAAATTCATGCGACGTAGGAGGCTTAGATTCAAATCCATGCGAAACGAACGGTTTAGCTTCAAATTCATGCGAATCACATGGATTAGCTTCATAGCTTCATATTCTTGCGAAACAGATGGATTAGATTCAGATACTTGTGATGTACATGTTTTAGCTTCAACTGCATGCGAAACAAACGTGTTAGCTTCAAATCCAAGCGAAACACACGATTTATCTTGAAATCAATGCGAAGTTGATGGCTTTGCTTCAAATCCATGCGAAGCGAATGGTTTAGCTTCAAATACTTGTGATATACACGATTTATCTTCAAATGCAGGCGAAAAAGAACGAGTTAGCTTCAAATCCATGCGAAACACATGGTTTAGCTTCAAATACTTGTGATTTACATGATTTATCTTCAACTGCATGCGAAAGAAACGAATTAGCTTCAAATGCAAGCGAAACGCATAATTCAACTTCATATACGTTCGAAACACATGGTTCAGATTAATATTCATGCAAAACAAATGGTTCAGCTTCAAATACTTGTGATATACATGAATTAGCTTCAAATGCAGGCGAAACAAACCAGTAGGCTTCAAAACCAAGCGATACACATGATTTAGATTCAAATTCATGCGAAGTAGGAGGCTTAGCTCCAAATCCAAGCGAAACACATGATTTAGCTTGAAATCAATGCGAAGTAGAAGCCCTAGTTTCGAATTCATGCGAATCGAATGATTTGGTTTCAAATACTTGCGAATATAAGCGATATAGCTTAAACTGCATGCGAAACAAACGATTTAGCTTCAAATCCAACCGAAACACATGATTTAGCTTCAAGTTCTTGCGAATAACAAGGTTTAGCTTCAAATCCTTGCGATGCAAATGGTTTAGCTTCAAATACTTGTTTATACATAATTTAGCTTCAACAGCATGCGAAACAAACGAATTAGCTTCAAATGCAAGCGAAACACATGATTTAGATTCAAATTCATGCGAAGTAGGAGGCTTAGATTCAAGTCCATGCGAAACGAATGGTTTAGCTTCAAATACTTATGATTTACATGATTCAGCTTCAACTGCATGCGAAAAAAAGGAATTAGCTTTAAATCAAAGCGAAACACATAATTCAGCTTCAAATACGTTCGAAACACATGGTTTAGCTTAATATTCATGCAAAACAAATGATTTAGTTTCATAGCTTCACATTCTTGCGAAACAGATGGTTTAGATTCAGATACTTGTGATGTACATGTTTTAGCTTCAACTGCATGCGAAACAACCGTGTTAGCTTCAAATCCAAGCGAAACACATGATTTATCTTCAAATCAATGCGAAGTTGAATGCTTTGCTTCAAATCCATGCGAAGCGAATGGTTTAGCTTCAAATACTTGTGATATACACGATTTATCTTCAAATGCAGGCGAAAAAAACGAGTTAGCTTCAAATCCATGCGAAACACATGGTTTAGCTTCAAATACTTGTGATTTACATGATTTATCTTCAACTGTATGCGAAAGAAACGAATTAGCTTCAAATGCAAGCGAAACGCATAATTCAGCTTCCAATACGTTCGAAACACATGGTTCAGATTAATATTCATGCAAAACAAATGGTTCAGCTTCAAATACTTGTGATATACATGAATTAGCTTCAAATGCAGGCGAAACAAACCAGTAGGCTTCAAAACCAAGCGATACACATGATTTAGATTCAAATTCATGCGACGTAGGAGGCTTAGATTCAAATCCATGCGAAACGAACGGTTTAGCTTCAAATACTTGTGATATACATGATTTAGCTTTAACTGCATGCGAAACAAACGAGTTAGCTTCAAATCCAAGCGAAACACATGATTTAGATTCAAATTCATGCGACGTAGGAGTCTTAGATTCAAATCCATGCGAAACGAACGGTTTAGATTAAAATACTTGTGATATACATGATTTAGCTTCAACTGCATGCGAAACAAACGAGTTAGCTTCAAATCCAAGCGAAACACATGATTTAGCTTGAAACCAATGCGAAGTAGAAGCCCTAGTTTCAAATTCATGCGAATCGAATGATTTGGTTTCAAATACTTGCGAATATAAGCGATATAGCTTCAACTGCATGCGAAACAAACGAGTTAGCTTCAAATCCAAGCGAAACACATGATTTAGCTTCAAATTCTTGCGAATCACATGGTTTAGCTTCAAATCCTTGCTATGCAAATGGTTTAGCTTCAAATACTTGTTTATACATAATTTAGCTTCAACTGCATGCGAAACAAACGAATTAGCTTCAAATGCAAGCGAAACACATGATTTAGCTTCAAATTCATGCGAATCACATGGTTCAGCTTCATAGCTTCATATTCTTGCGAAACAGATGGTTTAGTTTCAGGTACTTGTGATAAACAAGAATTAGCTTCAACTGCATGCGATACAAACGCCTTAACTTCAAATCCAAGCGAAACAGTTGATTTAGTTTCAAATGAATGCGAAGTAGAAGGCTTAGCTTCAAATCCATGCGAATCACATGATTTAGCTTCAAATCAATGCGAAGTAGTAGGCGTAGCATCACATCCATGCGACACATATGATTTAGCTTCAAATACTTGCGATATAAGTGATATAGCTTCAAATGCAGGAGAAACAAACGAGTTAACTTCAAATCCATGCGAAACACATGATTTAGCTTCAAATCAATGCGAAGTAGAAGGCTTAGCTTTAAATACATGAGAAACAAATGATTTATCTTCAGATAATTGCGATATATGTGATATAGCTTCAAATCTATGCGAAACACATGATTTAGCTTCAAATTCATGCGAATCACATGGATTAGCTTCATAGCTTCATATTCTTGCGAAACAGATGGATTAGATTCAGATACTTGTGATGTACATGTTTTAGCTTCAACTGCATGCGAAACAAACGTGTTAGCTTCAAATCCAAGCGAAACACATGATTTAGCTTCATATTCTTGCGAAACAGATGGCTTTGATCCAGATACTTGTGATAAAGATGAATTAGCTTCAACTGCATGCGAATCAAACGAGTTAGCTTCAAATCCAAGCGAAACACATGATTTAGATTCAAATTCATGCGACGTAGGAGGCTTAGATTCAAATCCATGCGAAACGAACGGTTTAGCTACAAATACTTGTGATATACATGATTTAGCTTCAACTGCATGCGAAACAAACGAGTTAGCTTCAAATCCAAGCGAAACACATGATTTAGCTTCAAATTCTTGCGAATCACATGGTTTAGCTTCAAATCCTTGCGATGCAAATGGTTTAGCTTCAAATACTTGTTTATACATAATTTAGCTTCAACTGCATGCGAAACAAACGAATTAGCTACAAATGCAAGCGAAACACATGATTTAGATTCAAATTCATGCGAAGTAGGAGGCTTAGATTCAAATCCATGCGAAACGAATGGTTTAGCTTCAAATAATTGTGATATACATGATTTAGCTTCAACTGCATGCGAAACAAACGAGTTAGCTTCAAATCCAAGCGAAACACATGATTTAGCTTGAAATCAATGCGAAGTAGAAGCCCTAGTTTCAAATTCATGCGAATCGAATGATTTGGTTTCAAATACTTGCGAATAAAAGCGATATAGCTTCAACTGCTTGCGAAACAAACGAGTTAGCTTCAAATCCAAGCGAAACACATGATTTAGCTTCAAATTCTTGCGAATCACATGGTTTAGCTTCAAATCCTTGCGATGCAAATGGTTTAGCTTCAAATACTTGTTCATACATAATTTAGCTTCAACTGCATGCGAAACAAACGAATTAGCTTCAAATGCAAGCGAAACACATGATTTAGATTCAAATTCATGCGAAGTAGGAGGCTTAGATTCAAATCCATGCGAAACGAATGGTTTAGCTTCAAATTCTTGTGATATACATGATTTAGCTTCAACTGCATGCGAAACAAACGAGTTAGCTTCAAATCCAAGCGAAACACATGATTTAGCTTCAAATCAATGCGAAGTACTTGCCTTAGTTTCAAATTTATGCGAAACGAATGATTTGGCTTCAAATACTTGCGAATATAAGCGAGTTAGCTTCAAATCCAAGCAAAACACATGATTAAGCTTCGAATCATTGCGCATTAGAAGGCTTAGCTTCAAATCCATGCGATACAAATGGTTTAGCTTCGAATACTTGTGATATACATGATTTAGCTTCAACTGCATGCGAAACAAACGAGTTAGCTTCAAATCCAAGCGAAACACATGATTTAGATTCAAATTCATGCGACGTAGGAGGCTTAGATTCAAATCCATGCGAAACGAACGGTTTAGCTTCAAATACTTGTGATATACATGATTTAGCTTTAACTGCATGCGAAACAAACGAGATAGCTTCAAATCCAAGCGAAACACATGATTTAGATTCAAATTCATGCGACGTAGGAGTCTTAGATTCAAATCCATGCGAAACGAACGGTTTAGATTAAAATACTTGTGATATACATGATTTAGCTTCAACTGCATGCGAAACAAACGAGTTAGCTTCAAATCCAAGCGAAACACATGATTTAGATTCAAATTCATGCGACGTAGGAGGCTTAGATTCAAATCCATGTGAAGCGAACGGTTTAGCTTCAAATTCATGCGAATCACATGGATTAGCTTCATAGCTTCATATTCTTGCGAAACAGATGGATTAGATTGAGATACTTGTGATGTACATGTTTTAGCTTCAACTGCATGCGAAACAAACGTGTTAGCTTCAAATCCAAGCGAAACACATGATTTATCTTCAAATCAATGCGAAGTTGAAGGCTTTGCTTCAAATCCATGCGAAGCGATTGGTTTAGCTTCAAATACTTGTGATATACACGACTTATCTTCAAAAGCAGGCGAAAAAAAACGAGTTAGCTTCAAATCCATGCGAAACACATGGTTTTGCTTCAAAAACTTGTGATTTACATGATTTATCTTCAACTGCATGCGAAACAAACGAGTTAGCTTCAAATCCAAGCGAAACACATGATTTAGCTTGAAATCAATGCGAAGTAGAAGCCCTAGTTTCAAATTCATGCGAATCGAATGATTTGGTTTCAAATACTTGCGAATATAAGCGATATAGCTTCAACTGTATGCGAAACAAACGAGTTAGCTTCAAATCCAAGCAAAACACATGATTTAGCTTCAAATGAATGCGAAGTAGAAGGCTTAGCTTTAAATACATGAGAAACAAATGATTTATCTTCAGATAATTGCGATATATGCGATATAGCTTCAAATCCATGCGAAACACATGATTAAGATTCAAATTCATGCGAATCACATGGATTAGCTTCATAGCTTCATATTCTTGCGAAACAGATGGATTAGATTCAGATACTTGTGATGTACATGATTTATCTTCAACTGCATGCGAAACAAACGAGTTAGCTTCAAATCCAAGCGAAACACATGATTTAGATTCAAATTCATGCGACGTAGGAGGCTTAGATTCAAATCCATGCGAAACGAACGGTTTAGCTTCAAATTCATGCGAATCACATGGATTAGCTTCATAGCTTCATATTCTTGCGAAACAGATGGATTAGATTCAGATACTTGTGATGTACATGTTTTAGCTTCAACTGCATGCGAAACAAACGTGTTAGCTTCAAATCCAAGCGAAACACACGATTTATCTTGAAATCAATGCGAAGTTGATGGCTTTGCTTCAAATCCATGCGAAGCGAATGGTTTAGCTTCAAATACTTGTGATATACACGATTTATCTTCAAATGCAGGCGAAAAAGAACGAGTTAGCTTCAAATCCATGCGAAACACATGGTTTAGCTTCAAATACTTGTGATTTACATGATTTATCTTCAACTGCATGCGAAAGAAACGAATTAGCTTCAAATGCAAGCGAAACGCATAATTCAACTTCATATACGTTCGAAACACATGGTTCAGATTAATATTCATGCAAAACAAATGGTTCAGCTTCAAATACTTGTGATATACATGAATTAGCTTCAAATGCAGGCGAAACAAACCAGTAGGCTTCAAAACCAAGCGATACACATGATTTAGATTCAAATTCATGCGAAGTAGGAGGCTTAGCTCCAAATCCAAGCGAAACACATGATTTAGCTTGAAATCAATGCGAAGTAGAAGCCCTAGTTTCGAATTCATGCGAATCGAATGATTTGGTTTCAAATACTTGCGAATATAAGCGATATAGCTTAAACTGCATGCGAAACAAACGATTTAGCTTCAAATCCAACCGAAACACATGATTTAGCTTCAAGTTCTTGCGAATAACAAGGTTTAGCTTCAAATCCTTGCGATGCAAATGGTTTAGCTTCAAATACTTGTTTATACATAATTTAGCTTCAACAGCATGCGAAACAAACGAATTAGCTTCAAATGCAAGCGAAACACATGATTTAGATTCAAATTCATGCGAAGTAGGAGGCTTAGATTCAAGTCCATGCGAAACGAATGGTTTAGCTTCAAATACTTATGATTTACATGATTCAGCTTCAACTGCATGCGAAAAAAAGGAATTAGCTTTAAATCAAAGCGAAACACATAATTCAGCTTCAAATACGTTCGAAACACATGGTTTAGCTTAATATTCATGCAAAACAAATGATTTAGTTTCATAGCTTCACATTCTTGCGAAACAGATGGTTTAGATTCAGATACTTGTGATGTACATGTTTTAGCTTCAACTGCATGCGAAACAACCGTGTTAGCTTCAAATCCAAGCGAAACACATGATTTATCTTCAAATCAATGCGAAGTTGAATGCTTTGCTTCAAATCCATGCGAAGCGAATGGTTTAGCTTCAAATACTTGTGATATACACGATTTATCTTCAAATGCAGGCGAAAAAAACGAGTTAGCTTCAAATCCATGCGAAACACATGGTTTAGCTTCAAATACTTGTGATTTACATGATTTATCTTCAACTGTATGCGAAAGAAACGAATTAGCTTCAAATGCAAGCGAAACGCATAATTCAGCTTCCAATACGTTCGAAACACATGGTTCAGATTAATATTCATGCAAAACAAATGGTTCAGCTTCAAATACTTGTGATATACATGAATTAGCTTCAAATGCAGGCGAAACAAACCAGTAGGCTTCAAAACCAAGCGATACACATGATTTAGATTCAAATTCATGCGACGTAGGAGGCTTAGATTCAAATCCATGCGAAACGAACGGTTTAGCTTCAAATACTTGTGATATACATGATTTAGCTTTAACTGCATGCGAAACAAACGAGTTAGCTTCAAATCCAAGCGAAACACATGATTTAGATTCAAATTCATGCGACGTAGGAGTCTTAGATTCAAATCCATGCGAAACGAACGGTTTAGATTAAAATACTTGTGATATACATGATTTAGCTTCAACTGCATGCGAAACAAACGAGTTAGCTTCAAATCCAAGCGAAACACATGATTTAGCTTGAAACCAATGCGAAGTAGAAGCCCTAGTTTCAAATTCATGCGAATCGAATGATTTGGTTTCAAATACTTGCGAATATAAGCGATATAGCTTCAACTGCATGCGAAACAAACGAGTTAGCTTCAAATCCAAGCGAAACACATGATTTAGCTTCAAATTCTTGCGAATCACATGGTTTAGCTTCAAATCCTTGCTATGCAAATGGTTTAGCTTCAAATACTTGTTTATACATAATTTAGCTTCAACTGCATGCGAAACAAACGAATTAGCTTCAAATGCAAGCGAAACACATGATTTAGCTTCAAATTCATGCGAATCACATGGTTCAGCTTCATAGCTTCATATTCTTGCGAAACAGATGGTTTAGTTTCAGGTACTTGTGATAAACAAGAATTAGCTTCAACTGCATGCGATACAAACGCCTTAACTTCAAATCCAAGCGAAACAGTTGATTTAGTTTCAAATGAATGCGAAGTAGAAGGCTTAGCTTCAAATCCATGCGAATCACATGATTTAGCTTCAAATCAATGCGAAGTAGTAGGCGTAGCATCACATCCATGCGACACATATGATTTAGCTTCAAATACTTGCGATATAAGTGATATAGCTTCAAATGCAGGAGAAACAAACGAGTTAACTTCAAATCCATGCGAAACACATGATTTAGCTTCAAATCAATGCGAAGTAGAAGGCTTAGCTTTAAATACATGAGAAACAAATGATTTATCTTCAGATAATTGCGATATATGTGATATAGCTTCAAATCTATGCGAAACACATGATTTAGCTTCAAATTCATGCGAATCACATGGATTAGCTTCATAGCTTCATATTCTTGCGAAACAGATGGATTAGATTCAGATACTTGTGATGTACATGTTTTAGCTTCAACTGCATGCGAAACAAACGTGTTAGCTTCAAATCCAAGCGAAACACATGATTTATCTTCAAATCAATGCGAAGTTGAAGGCTTTGCTTCAAATCCATGCGAAGCGAATGGTTTAGCTTCAAATACTTGTGATATACACGATTTATCTTCAAATGCAGGCGAAAAAAACGAGTTAGCTTCAAATCCAAGCGAAACACATGATTTAGATTCAAATTCATGCGACGTAGGAAGCTTAGATTCAAATCCATGCGAAACGAACGGTTTAGCTTCAAATTCATGCGAATCACATAGATTAGCTTCATAGCTTCATATTCTTGCGAAACAGATGGATTAGATTGAGATACTTGTGATGTACATGTTTTAGCTTCAACTGCATGCGAAACAAACGTGTTAGCTTCAAATCCAAGCGAAACACATGATTTATCTTCAAATCAATGCGAAGTTGAAGGCTTTGCTTCAAATCCATGCGAAGCGATTGGTTTGGCTTCAAATACTTGTGATATACACGACTTATCTTCAAAAGCAGGCGAAAAAAAACGAGTTAGCTTCAAATCCATGCGAAACACATGGTTTTGCTTCAAATACTTGTGATTTACATGATTTATCTTCAACTGCATGCGAAACAAACGAGTTAGCTTCAAATCCAAGCGAAACACATGATTTAGCTTCAAATCAATGTGAAGTAGCAGGCTACGCTTCAAATTCATGCGGAACGAATGATTGACCTTCAAATACTTGCGAATATAAGTGATATAGCTTCAAATGCATGCGAAGCAATCGAGTTAGCTTAAAATCAATGCGAAGTAGGAGGCTTATATTCAAATCCATGCGAAACATATGAATTAGCTTCTAATGCTTGTAATATACATTATTTAGTTTCAACTGCATGCGAAACAAACGAGTTAGCTACAAATTCAAGCGCGACACATGGTTTAGCTTCAAATTCATGCAAAGTAGAAGACTGAGCTACAAATCAATGCGAATCAAATGGTTTAGCTTCAAATACTTGCGATATACATGATTTAGCTTCAACTGCATGCGAAACAAAGGAGTTACCTTCAAATCAATGCGAATCACATGATTTAGCTTCAAATCAATGCGAAACACATGGTTTAGCTTAATATTCATGCGAAACAGATGGTTTAGATACAAATACTTGTGGTAAACATGATTTAGCTTCAACTGCATGCGAAAAAACGAGTTAGCTTCAAATACAAGCAAAACACATGATTTAGCTTAAAATCAATGCGAACTGGAAGGCATAGCTTCAAATACATGAGAAACAAATGGTTTAGGTTCAAATAGTTGTGATATACATGATTTAGATTCAACTGCAGGCGAAACAAACGAGTTAGCTTCAAATCCAAGCGAAACACATGATTTAGCTTCACATCAATGCGCAGTAGAAGGCATAGCTTCAAATCCATGCGAAACAAATGGTTCAGCTTCAAATAATTGTGATATACATGATTTAGCGTCAACTGCAGGCGAAACAAACGAGTTGGCTTCAAATCCAAGCGAATACATGATTTAGTTTCAAATCAATACGAAAGTGAAGGCTTAGCTTCAAATCCGTGCAAAACAAATAGTTTAGCTTCAAATACTTGCGAATATATGTGATATATCTTCAACTGCTGGCGAAACAAACCAGTTAGCTTCAAATCGACGCGAAACACATGATTTAGCTTCAAATCAATGCGAAGTAGAAGGATTAGCTTCTAATCCATGCGAAACGAAAGATTGACCTTCAAATACTTGCGAATATAAGTGATATAGCTTCCACTGCATGCGAAACAAACGAGTTATCTTCAAACCAAATCGAAACACATGATTTAGCTTCAAATCAATGCGAAGTTGGAGACTTAGCTTCAAATCCATGCGAAATAAATGAATTAGCATCAAATACTTGCGATATGAGTGATATATATTCAAATGCATGCGAAACAAACGAGTGAGATTCAATTCATGTGAACCACATCATTTAGATTCAAATTCATGCGAATCAAATTGTTCTGCTTCAAATACTTGTGATATACATGATTGAGCTTCAACTGCAGGTGAAACAGACGTGTTACCTTCAAATCCAAGAGAAACAAATGATTTAGCTTCAAATTCATGCGAAGAAGAAGGCTTATCTTCGAAACCATGCGAAACAAATGGTTTAGTTTCAAATAATCTTGATATATCTGATTTAGCTTTAAATTCATGCGAAACACATCGTTTAGATTCATATTCTTGCGAAGCACATGGTTTAACTTAATATTCATGCGAAACAAATTGTTCAGCTTCAAATACTTGTGATATACATGACGGAGCTTCAACTGTATGTGAAACAAACGTGTTAACTACAAATCCAAGCGAAACTCATGATTTAGCTTCACATCAATGCGAAGTAGAATGGTTAGCATCAAATCCAAGTGAATCACATGATTCAGATTCAAATCAATGCGAATCACATGATTTAGCTTCGAATCAATGCGACGTAGAAGGCATATCTTCAAATCCATGCGAAACATATGGTTCAGCTTCAAATAATTGTGATATACATGATTTAGCTTCAGTTGCAGGAGAAACAAACGAGTTAGCTTCAAATCCAAGCGAAACATATGATTTAGCTTCAAAATAATGCAAATCACATGGTTTAGCTTCATAGCTTCATATTCTCGCTAAACAGATGGTTTAGATTCAGATATTGTGATAAACATGATTTAGCTTCAACTGCATACGAAACAAACGAGATAGATTCAAATCCAAGTGAAACACGTGATTTAGCTTCAAATATTTGCGAAGTAGAAGGCTTAGCTTCAAATCCATGCGAAACGAATGACTGAGCTTCAAATACTTGCGATTATACGTGATATAACTTCGAATTCAGGCGATACAACCGAGTTAGCTTCAAATCCATACGAAACACAAGATTTAGCTTCTAATCAATGCGAAGTAGTAGGCTTATATTCAAATCCAAGCGAAACACATGATTTAGCTTCAAATCTATGCGAAGTAGAAGGCTTAGCTTCAAATTCATGCGAAACGAATGATTGACCGTCAAATAATTGCGAATATACGTGATATAGATTCAACTGCATGCGAAACAATCGAGTTATCTTCAAATCCAAGCGAAACACATGATTCGGCTTCAAATGAATGCGAAGTAGAAGGCTTAGCTTCAAATCCGTGCGAACCGAATTATTAAGTTTCAAATACTTGTGATATACATGATTTAGCTTCAAATGCATGCGAAACAAACGAGTTAGCTTCAAATCCAAGCGAAACTCATGATTTATCATCGAATAATGCAGGCGAAACGATCGAGTTAGCTTCAATTCCACGCGGAACGCATGATTTAGCTTCGAATTCATGCGATGTAGAAGGCTTATCTTCTAAACCATGCAAAACAAATGGTTTACCTTCAAATACTTTTGATATAAATGATTTAGTTTTAAATTCATGCGAAACACATCGATTAGATTCATATTCATGCGAAGCACATGGTTTAACTTAATATTCATGCGAAACAAATTGTGCAGCTTCAAATACTTGTGATATACATGAGTGAGCTTCAACTGCACGTCAAACAAACGTGTTACCTTCAAATCCAAGCGAAACACATTATTTAGCTTCAAATCAATGCTAAGTAGAATGGTTAGCATCAAATCCAAGTGAATCACATGATTCAGATTCAAATCAATGCGAATCACATGATTTAGCTTCGAATCAATGCGACGTAGAAGGCATATCTTCGAAACCATGCGAAACAGATGGTTTAGATCCAAATACTTGAGATATACATGATTTAGCTTCAGTTGCAGGAGAAACAAACGAGTTAGCTTCAAATCCAAGCGAAACATATGATTTAGCTTCAAATCATTGCGAAGTAGAAGGCTAAGCTTCAAATCCATGCGAAACGCATGACTGAGCTTCAAATACTTGCGATTATACGTGATATAACTTCGAATGCAGGTGAAACAACCGAGTTAGCTTCAAATCCATACGAAACACAAGATTTAGATTCTAATCAATGCGAAGTAGAAGTCTTAGTAGCAAATCCAAGCGAAACACATGATTTAGCTTCAAATTCATGCGAATCAAATGGTTTGGCATCCAATATTTGTGATATACATGATTTAGCTTCAACTGCATGCGAAACAAACGAGTTAGCTTCAAATCCATGCGAAACGAATGGTTTAGCTTCAAATACTTGCGAGTATAGGTGATATGGCTTCAAATGCAGGCGAAACAAACTAGTTAGCTTCAAATCCATGCAAAACAAATGATATAGCTTCAGATACTTGTAATACACATGATTTAGCTTCAACTGCATGCGAAAGAAAAGAGTTACCTTCAAATCCATGCGAATCACATGATTTAGCTTCAAATCAATGCGAAGTAGAAGGCTTATCTTCGAAACCATGCGAAACAGATGGTTTAGCTTCAAATACTTGTGATATACATGGTTTAGCTTCAACTGCGTGGGCAACAAACGAGTTAGCTTCAAATCCATGCGAAACACATGATTTAGCTTCAAATTCATTCCAAACACATGGTTTAGCTTAATACTCATGCGAAACACATGGTTTACTTTAATATACATGCGAAACAAATTGTTCAGCTTCAAATACTTGTGATATACATGATTGAGCTTCAACTGCATGTGAAACAAACGTGCTACCTTCAAATCCAATCGAAACGGATGACTGAGCTTCAAATACTTGCGATTATACGTTATGTAACTTCGAATGCAGGCGAAACAACCGAGTTAGCTTCAAATCCATACCAAACACAAGATTTAGCTTCCAATCAATGCTAAGTAGAAGGCTTAGTTTCAAATCCAAGCGAAACACATGATTTAGCTTCAAATCAATGCGAAGTAGAAGGCTTTGCTTCAAATCCAAGCGAATACATGATTTAGCATCAAATCAATATGAAGTAGGAGGCTTAGCTTCAAATCCATGCGAAACGAATAGTTTAACTTCAAATACTTGCGAGTATAGATGATATGGCTTCAAATGCAGGCGAAACATACGAGTTAGCTTCAAATCCATGCAAAACAAATGATGTAGCTTCAAATACTTGTAATACACATTATTTAGCTTCAACTGCATGCGAAACAAACGAGTCAGCTTCCAATTCAAGCGAAACACATGGTTTAGCTTCAAATTCATGCGAAGTAGAAGACTTATCTTCGAAACCATGCGAAACAGATGGTTTAGCTTCAAATACTTGTGATATACATGATTTAGCTTCAACTGCATGCGAAACAAATGAGTAACCTTCAAATCCATGCGAATCACATGATTTAGCTTCAAATCAATGCGAAGTAGAAGGCTTATCTTCGAAACCATGCGAAACAGATGGTTTAGCTTCAAAAACTTGTGATATACATGATTTAGCTTCAATTGCAGGAGAAACAAACGAGTTAGCTTCAAATCCAAGCGAAACACATGATTTAGCTTCAAATATTTGCGAAGTAGAAGGCTTAGCTTCAAATCCATGCGAAACGAATGACTGAACTTCAAATACTTGCGTTTATACGTGATATAACTTCGAATGCAGGCGAATCAACCGAGTTAGCTTCAAATCCACACGAAACACAAGATTTAGCTTCTAATCAATGCGAAGTAGAAGGCTTAGTTTCAAATCCAAGCGAAACACATGATTTAGCTTCAAATCAATGCGACGTAGAAGGTTTAGCTTCAAATCCATGCGAAACAAATGATATAGCTTCAAATACTTGCGATATACATGATTTAGCTTCAACTGCATGCGAAACAAAGGAGTTACCTTCAAATCAATGCGAATCACATGATTTAGCTTCAAATCAATGCGAAACACATGATTTAGCTTCAAATCAATGCGAAGTAGAAGGCTTATCTTCGAAACCATGCGAAACAGATGGTTTAGCTTCAAAAACTTGTGATATACATGATTTAGCTTCAATTGCAGGAGAAACAAACGAGTTAGCTTCAAATCCAAGCGAAACACATGATTTAGCTTCAAATATTTGCGAAGTAGAAGGCTTAGCTTCAAATCCATGCGAAACGAATGACTGAACTTCAAATACTTGCGTTTATACGTGATATAACTTCGAATGCAGGCGAATCAACCGAGTTAGCTTCAAATCCACACGAAACACAAGATTTAGCTTCTAATCAATGCGAAGTAGAAGGCTTAGTTTCAAATCCAAGCGAAACACATGATTTAGCTTCAAATCAATGCGACGTAGAAGGTTTAGCTTCAAATCCATGCGAAACAAATGATATAGCTTCAAATACTTGCGATATACATGATTTAGCTTCAACTGCATGCGAAACAAAGGAGTTACCTTCAAATCAATGCGAATCACATGATTTAGCTTCAAATCAATGCGAAACACATGGTTTAGCTTAATATTCATGCGAAACAGATGGTTTAGATTCAAATATTTCTGGTAAACATGATTTAGCTTCAACTGCATGCGAAACAAACGAGTTAGCTTCAAATACAAGCAAAACACATGATTTAGCTTCAAATCAATGCGAACTGGAAGGCATAGCTTCAAATACATGAGGAACAAATGGTTTAGGTTCAAATACTTGTGATATACATGATTCAGATTCAACTACAGGCGAAACAAACGAGTTAGCTTCAAATCCAAGCGAAACACGTGATTTAGCTTCAAATTCAAGCGAAACACATGGTTTAGCTATATATTCATGCTAAACAGATGGTTTAGATTCAGATACTTGTGGTAAACATGATTTAGCTTCAACTGCATGCGAAACAAACGAGTTAGCATCAAATACAAGCGAAACACATGATTTAGCTTCAAATCAATGCGAAGTGGAAGGCTTAGCTTCAAATCGATGCGAAACAAATGGTTCAGTTTCAAATAATTGTGATATACATGATTTAGCTTCAACTGCATGCGAAACAAACGAGTTAGCTTCAAATCCAAGAGAATCACATGATCTAGCTTCAAATCAATGCGAAGTAGAAGGCTTATCTTCGAAACCATGCGAAACAAATGGTTTTGTTACAAATACTTGTGATATACATGATTTAGTTTTAAATTCATGCGAAACACATCGATTAGATTCATATTCATGCGAAGCACATGGTTTAACTTAATATTCATGCGAAACAAATTGTGCAGCTTCAAATACTTGTGATATGCATGAGTGAGCTTCAACTGCACGTCAAACAAACGTGTTACCTTCAAATCCAAGCGAAACACATTATTTAGCTTCAAATCAATGCTAAGTAGAATGGTTAGCATCAAATCCAAGTGAATCACATGATTCAGATTCAAATCAATGCGAATCACATGATTTAGCTTCGAATCAATGCGACGTAGAAGGCATATCTTCGAAACCATGCGAAACAGATGGTTTAGATCCAAATACTTGAGATATACATGATTTAGCTTCAGTTGCAGGAGAAACAAACGAGTTAGCTTCAAACCCAAGCGAAACATATGATTTAGCTTCAAATCATTGCGAAGTAGAAGGCTAAGCTTCAAATCCATGCGAAACGAATGACTGAGCTTCAAATACTTGCGATTATACGTGATATAACTTCGAATTCAGGCGATACAACCGAGTTAGCTTCAAATCCATACGAAACACAAGATTTAGCTTCTAATCAATGCGAAGTAGTAGGCTTATATTCAAATCCAAGCGAAACACATGATTTAGCTTCAAATCTATGCGAAGTAGAAGGCTTAGCTTCAAATTCATGCGAAACGAATGATTGACCGTCAAATAATTGCGAATATACGTGATATAGATTCAACTGCATGCGAAACAATCGAGTTATCTTCAAATCCAAGCGAAACACATGATTCGGCTTCAAATGAATGCGAAGTAGAAGGCTTAGCTTCAAATCCGTGCGAACCGAATTATTAAGTTTCAAATACTTGTGATATACATGATTTAGCTTCAAATGCATGCGAAACAAACGAGTTAGCTTCAAATCCAAGCGAAACTCATGATTTATCATCGAATAATGCAGGCGAAACGATCGAGTTAGCTTCAATTCCACGCGGAACGCATGATTTAGCTTCGAATTCATGCGATGTAGAAGGCTTATCTTCTAAACCATGCAAAACAAATGGTTTACCTTCAAATACTTTTGATATAAATGATTTAGTTTTAAATTCATGCGAAACACATCGATTAGATTCATATTCATGCGAAGCACATGGTTTAACTTAATATTCATGCGAAACAAATTGTGCAGCTTCAAATACTTGTGATATACATGAGTGAGCTTCAACTGCACGTCAAACAAACGTGTTACCTTCAAATCCAAGCGAAACACATTATTTAGCTTCAAATCAATGCTAAGTAGAATGGTTAGCATCAAATCCAAGTGAATCACATGATTCAGATTCAAATCAATGCGAATCACATGATTTAGCTTCGAATCAATGCGACGTAGAAGGCATATCTTCGAAACCATGCGAAACAGATGGTTTAGATCCAAATACTTGAGATATACATGATTTAGCTTCAGTTGCAGGAGAAACAAACGAGTTAGCTTCAAATCCAAGCGAAACATATGATTTAGCTTCAAATCATTGCGAAGTAGAAGGCTAAGCTTCAAATCCATGCGAAACGCATGACTGAGCTTCAAATACTTGCGATTATACGTGATATAACTTCGAATGCAGGTGAAACAACCGAGTTAGCTTCAAATCCATACGAAACACAAGATTTAGATTCTAATCAATGCGAAGTAGAAGTCTTAGTAGCAAATCCAAGCGAAACACATGATTTAGCTTCAAATTCATGCGAATCAAATGGTTTGGCATCCAATATTTGTGATATACATGATTTAGCTTCAACTGCATGCGAAACAAACGAGTTAGCTTCAAATCCATGCGAAACGAATGGTTTAGCTTCAAATACTTGCGAGTATAGGTGATATGGCTTCAAATGCAGGCGAAACAAACTAGTTAGCTTCAAATCCATGCAAAACAAATGATATAGCTTCAGATACTTGTAATACACATGATTTAGCTTCAACTGCATGCGAAAGAAAAGAGTTACCTTCAAATCCATGCGAATCACATGATTTAGCTTCAAATCAATGCGAAGTAGAAGGCTTATCTTCGAAACCATGCGAAACAGATGGTTTAGCTTCAAATACTTGTGATATACATGGTTTAGCTTCAACTGCGTGGGCAACAAACGAGTTAGCTTCAAATCCATGCGAAACACATGATTTAGCTTCAAATTCATACCAAACACATGGTTTAGCTTAATACTCATGCGAAACACATGGTTTACTTTAATATACATGCGAAACAAATTGTTCAGCTTCAAATACTTGTGATATACATGATTGAGCTTCAACTGCATGTGAAACAAACGTGCTACCTTCAAATCCAATCGAAACGGATGACTGAGCTTCAAATACTTGCGATTATACGTTATGTAACTTCGAATGCAGGCGAAACAACCGAGTTAGCTTCAAATCCATACCAAACACAAGATTTAGCTTCCAATCAATGCTAAGTAGAAGGCTTAGTTTCAAATCCAAGCGAAACACATGATTTAGCTTCAAATCAATGCGAAGTAGAAGGCTTTGCTTCAAATCCAAGCGAATACATGATTTAGCATCAAATCAATATGAAGTAGGAGGCTTAGCTTCAAATCCATGCGAAACGAATAGTTTAACTTCAAATACTTGCGAGTATAGATGATATGGCTTCAAATGCAGGCGAAACATACGAGTTAGCTTCAAATCCATGCAAAACAAATGATGTAGCTTCAAATACTTGTAATACACATTATTTAGCTTCAACTGCATGCGAAACAAACGAGTCAGCTTCCAATTCAAGCGAAACACATGGTTTAGCTTCAAATTCATGCGAAGTAGAAGACTTATCTTCGAAACCATGCGAAACAGATGGTTTAGCTTCAAATACTTGTGATATACATGATTTAGCTTCAACTGCATGCGAAACAAATGAGTAACCTTCAAATCCATGCGAATCACATGATTTAGCTTCAAATCAATGCGAAGTAGAAGGCTTATCTTCGAAACCATGCGAAACAGATGGTTTAGCTTCAAAAACTTGTGATATACATGATTTAGCTTCAATTGCAGGAGAAACAAACGAGTTAGCTTCAAATCCAAGCGAAACACATGATTTAGCTTCAAATATTTGCGAAGTAGAAGGCTTAGCTTCAAATCCATGCGAAACGAATGACTGAACTTCAAATACTTGCGTTTATACGTGATATAACTTCGAATGCAGGCGAATCAACCGAGTTAGCTTCAAATCCACACGAAACACAAGATTTAGCTTCTAATCAATGCGAAGTAGAAGGCTTAGTTTCAAATCCAAGCGAAACACATGATTTAGCTTCAAATCAATGCGACGTAGAAGGTTTAGCTTCAAATCCATGCGAAACAAATGATATAGCTTCAAATACTTGCGATATACATGATTTAGCTTCAACTGCATGCGAAACAAAGGAGTTACCTTCAAATCAATGCGAATCACATGATTTAGCTTCAAATCAATGCGAAACACATGGTTTAGCTTAATATTCATGCGAAACAGATGGTTTAGATTCAAATATTTCTGGTAAACATGATTTAGCTTCAACTGCATGCGAAACAAACGAGTTAGCTTCAAATACAAGCAAAACACATGATTTAGCTTCAAATCAATGCGAACTGGAAGGCATAGCTTCAAATACATGAGGAACAAATGGTTTAGGTTCAAATACTTGTGATATACATGATTCAGATTCAACTACAGGCGAAACAAACGAGTTAGCTTCAAATCCAAGCGAAACACGTGATTTAGCTTCAAATTCAAGCGAAACACATGGTTTAGCTATATATTCATGCTAAACAGATGGTTTAGATTCAGATACTTGTGGTAAACATGATTTAGCTTCAACTGCATGCGAAACAAACGAGTTAGCATCAAATACAAGCGAAACACATGATTTAGCTTCAAATCAATGCGAAGTGGAAGGCTTAGCTTCAAATCGATGCGAAACAAATGGTTCAGTTTCAAATAATTGTGATATACATGATTTAGCTTCAACTGCATGCGAAACAAACGAGTTAGCTTCAAATCCAAGAGAATCACATGATCTAGCTTCAAATCAATGCGAAGTAGAAGGCTTATCTTCGAAACCATGCGAAACAAATGGTTTTGTTACAAATACTTGTGATATACATGATTTAGTTTTAAATTCATGCGAAACACATCGATTAGATTCATATTCATGCGAAGCACATGGTTTAACTTAATATTCATGCGAAACAAATTGTGCAGCTTCAAATACTTGTGATATGCATGAGTGAGCTTCAACTGCACGTCAAACAAACGTGTTACCTTCAAATCCAAGCGAAACACATTATTTAGCTTCAAATCAATGCTAAGTAGAATGGTTAGCATCAAATCCAAGTGAATCACATGATTCAGATTCAAATCAATGCGAATCACATGATTTAGCTTCGAATCAATGCGACGTAGAAGGCATATCTTCGAAACCATGCGAAACAGATGGTTTAGATCCAAATACTTGAGATATACATGATTTAGCTTCAGTTGCAGGAGAAACAAACGAGTTAGCTTCAAACCCAAGCGAAACATATGATTTAGCTTCAAATCATTGCGAAGTAGAAGGCTAAGCTTCAAATCCATGCGAAACGCATGACTGAGCTTCAAATACTTGCGATTATACGTGATATAACTTCGAATGCAGGTGAAACAACCGAGTTAGCTTCAAATCCATACGAAACACAAGATTTAGATTCTAATCAATGCGAAGTAGAAGGCTTAGTAGCAAATCCAAGCGAAACACATGATTTAGCTTCAAATTCATGCGAATCAAATGGTTTGGCATCCAATATTTGTGATATATATGATTTAGCTTCAACTGCATGCGAAACAAACGAGTTAGCTTCAAATCCACGCGGAACACATGATTTAGCTTCACATTAATGCGCAGTGGAAGGCATAGCTTCAAATCCATGCGAAACAAATGGTTCAGCTTCAAATAATTGTGATATACATGATTTAGCGTCAACTGCAGGCGAAACAAACGAAATGGCTTCAAATCCAAGCGAATACATGATTTAGCTTCAAATCAATACGAAGTAGGAGGCTTGGCTTCAAATCTTTGCGAAACGAATTATTTATCTTCAAATACTGGCGAATATAAGTGATATTGGTTCAAATGCAGGCGAAACAAACGAGTTATCTTCAAACCAAAGCGAAACACATGATTTTGCTTCAAATCAATGCGAAGGTGAAGGCTTAGCTTCAAATCCATGCAAAACAAATAGTTTAGCTTCAAATACTTGCGAATATAAGTGATATAGCTTCAACTGCATGCGAATCAAACGAGTTATCTTCAAACCAAATCGAAACACATGATTTAGATTCAAATCAATGCGAAGTAGAAGGCTTTGTTTCAAATCCATGCAAATCAAATGGTTTTGCTTCAAATACTTGTGATATACATGATTTAGCTTCAAATGCATGCGAAACAAACGAGTTAGCTCCAAATCCAAGCGAAACACATGACTTAGCTTCAAATCAATGCGAAGTAGAAGGCTTAGCTTCAAATCCATGAGAAACAAATGGTTTTGTTACAAATACTTGTGATATACATGACTTAGCTTCAAATGCATGCGAAACAAACGAGTGAGATTCAATTCATGTGAACCACATCATTTAGCTTCAAATTCATGCGAATCAAATTGTTCTGCTTCAAATACTTGTGATATACATGATTGAGCTTCAACTGCAGGTGAAACAGACGTGTTACCTTCAAATCCAAGAGAAACATATGATTTAGCTTTAAATTCATGCGAAGTAGAAGGCTTATCTTCGAAACCATGCGAAACAAATGGTTTAGTTTCAAATAGTCTTGATATAAATGATTTAGCTTTAAAATCATGCGAAACACATCGTTTAGATTCATATTCATGCGAAGCACATGGTTTAACTTAATATTCATGCGAAACAAATTGTTCAGCTTCAAATAGTTGTGATATACATGATTGAGCTTCAACTGTATGTGAAACAAACGTGTTAACTACAAATCCAAGCGAAACTCATGATTTAGCTTCACATCAATGCGAAGTAGAAGGGTTAGCATCAAATCCAAGTGAATCATATGATTTAGCTTCAAATAAATGCGAAGTAGAAGGCTTAGTTTCAAATCCAAGCGAAACACAAGATTTAGCTTCAAATTCATGCGAATCAAATGGTTTGGCATCCAATACTTGTGATATACATGATTTAGCTTGAACTGCATGCGAAACAAACGAGTTAGCTTCAAATCCATGCGAAACGAATGGTTTAGCTTCAAATACTTGCGAGTATAGGTGATATGGCTTCAAATGCCGGCGAAACACACTAGTTAGCTTCAAATCCATGCAAAACAAATGATATAGCTTCAGATACTTGTAATACACATGATTTAGCTTCAACTGCATGCGAAACAAAAGAGTTCCCTTAAATCCATGCGAATCACATGATTTAGCTTCAAATCAATGCGAAGTAGAAGGCTTATCTTCGAAACCATGCGAAACAGATGGTTTAGCTTCAAATACTTGTGATATACATGGTTTAGCTTCAACTGCGTGGGCAACAAACGAGTTAGCTTCAAATCCATGCGAAACACATGATTTAGATTCAAATTCATTCCAAACACATGGTTTAGCTTAATACTCATGCGAAACACATGGTTTACTTTAATATACATGCAAAACAAATTGTTCAGCTTCAAATACTTGTAATATACATGATTGAGCTTCAACTGCATGTGAAACAAACGTGCTACCTTCAAATCCAAGCGAAACATATGATTTAGCTTCAAATCCATGCGAAACGGATGACTGAGCTTCAAATACTTGTGATTATACGTGATATAACTTCGAATGCAGGCGAAACAACCGAGTTAGCTTCAAATCCATACCAAACACAAGATTTAGCTTCCAATCAATGCTAAGTAGAAGGCTTAGTTTCAAATCCAAGCGAAACACATGATTTAGCTTCAAATCAATGCGAAGTAGAAGGCTTTGCTTCAAATCCAAGCGAATACATGATTTAGCATCAAATCAATATGAAGTAGGAGGCTTAGCTTCAAATCCAAGCGAAACGAATAGTTTAGCTTCAAATACTTGCGAGTATAGATGATGTGGCTTCAAATGCAGGCGAAACAAACGAGTTAGCTTCAAATCCATGCAAAACAAATGATATAGCTTCAAATACTTGTAATACACATTATTTAGCTTCAACTGCATGCGAAACAAACGAGTCAGCTTCCAATTCAAGCGAAACACATGGTTTAGCTTCAAATTCATGCGAAGTAGAAGACTTATCTTCGAAACCATGCGAAACAGATGGTTTAGCTTCAAATACTTGTGATATACATGATTTAGCTTCAACTGCATGCGAAACAAATGAGTAACCTTCAAATCCATGCGAATCACATGATTTAGCTTCAAATCGATGCGAAGTAGAAGGCTTATCTTCGAAACCATGCGAAACAGATGGTTTAGCTTCAAAAACTTGTGATATACATGATTTAGCTTCAATTGCAGGAGAAACAAACGAGTTAGCTTCAAATCCAAGCGAAACATATGATTTAGCTTCAAATATTTGCGAAGTAGAAGGCTTAGCTTCAAATCCATGCGAAACGAATGACTGAGCTTCAAATACTTGCGATTATACGTGATATAACTTCGAATGCAGGCGAATCAACCGAGTTAGCTTCAAATCCACACGAAACACAAGATTTAGCTTCTAATCAATGCGAAGTAGAAGGCTTAGTTTCAAATCCAAACGAAACACATGATTTAGCTTCAAATTCATGCGAATCAAATGGTTTGGCTTCCAATACTTGTGATATACATGATTTAGCTTCAACTGCATGCGAAACAAACGAGTTAGCTTCAAATACTTGCGAGTATAGGTGATATGGCTTCAAATGCAGGCGAAACAAACGAGTTAGCTTCAAATCCATGCGAAACAAATGATATAGCTTCAAATACTTGCGATATACATGATTTAGCTTCAACTGCATGCGAAACAAAGGAGTTACCTTCAAATCAATGCGAATCACATGATTTAGCTTCAAATCAATGCGAAACACATGGTTTAGCTTAATATTCATGCGAAACAGATGGTTTAGATTCAAATATTTCTGGTAAACATGATTTAGCTTCAACTGCATGCGAAACAAACGAGTTAGCATCAAATACAAGCGAAACACATGATTTAGCTTCAAATCAATGCGAAGTGGAAGGCTTAGCTTCAAATCCATGCAAAACAAATAGTTTAGCTTCAAATACTTGCGAATATAAGTGATATAGCTTCAACTGCATGCGAATCAAACGAGTTATCTTCAAACCAAATCGAAACACATGATTTAGATTCAAATCAATGCGAAGTAGAAGGCTTTGTTTCAAATCCATGCAAATCAAATGGTTTTGCTTCAAATACTTGTGATATACATGATTTAGCTTCAAATGCATGCGAAACAAACGAGTTAGCTCCAAATCCAAGCGAAACACATTACTTAGCTTCAAATCAATGCGAAGTAGAAGGCTTAGCTTCAAATCCATGAGAAACAAATGGTTTTGCTACAAATACTTGTGATATACATGATTTAGCTTCAAGTGCAGTCGAAACAAACGAGTTATCTTCAAACCCATGCGAAACACATGATTTAGCTTCAAATCAATGCGAAGTAGAAGGCTTAGCTTCAAATACATGAGAAACAAATGGTTTAGGTTCAAATACTTGTAAAATACATGATTTAGAACCAAATGCAGGCGAAACAAACGAGTTGGCTTCAAATCCAAGCGAATACATGATTTAGCTTCAAATCAATACGAAGTAGAAGGTTTAGCTTCAAACCAATGCGAAACAAATGGTTTAGCTTCAAATACTTGCAGTAAACATTATTTATCTTCAACTGCATGCGAAACAAACGAGTGAGCTTCAAATCCAAGCGAAACTCATGGTTTAGCTTCAAATCAATGAGAACTAGAAGCCTTAGCTTCAAATCCATGCGAAACGAATGATTGAACTTAAAATACTTCCGAATATAAGTGATATAGCTTCCAATTCAAGCAAAACAAACGAGTTAGATTCAAATTCATGCGAAACACATGATTTAGCTTCAAATCAATGCGACGTAGAAGGTTTAGCTTCAAATCCATGCGAAACAAATGGTTTAGCTTCAAATACTTGCAGTATACATTATTTATCTTCAACTGCATTCGTATCAAACGAGTTTGCTTCACATCCAAGCGAAACACATGGTTTAGCTTCATATCAGTGCGAAGAAGAAGGCTTAGCATCATCTCCATGCGACACAAATTATTTAGCTTCATATACTTACGATATAAGTGATATAGCTTCAAATGCAGGCGGAACAAACGAGTTAGCTTCAAATCCATGCGAAACACGTGATTTAGATTCATATCAATGCGAAGTAGAAGGCTTATCTTCAAATCCATGTGAACCACATGATTTAGATTCAAATCCATGCGAAGTAGAAGGATTAGCTTCAAATACATTAGATGCAAATGGTTTAGCCTCAAATACTTGTGATATACATGATTTAGCTTCAACTGCATCCGAAACAAACGAATTAGCTTCAAATCCAAGCGATACACATGATTTATCTTGAAATCAATGCGAAGTTGAAGGCTTTGCTTCAAATCCATGCGAAGCGAATGGTTTAGCTTCAAATACTTGTGATATACACGATTTATCTTCAAATGCAGGCGAAAAAAAACGAGTTAGCTTCAAATCCATGCGAAACACATGGTTTAGCTTCAAATACTTGTGATATACATGATTTAGCTTCAACTGCATGCTAAACAAACGAGTTAGCTTCAAAACCAAGTGAAACACATGATTTAGCTTCAAATCAATGTGAAGTAGAATGCTTAGCTTCAAATTCATGCGAAACAAATGGTTTAGCTTCAAATACTTGTGATATACATGATTTAGATTCAACTGCAGGCGAAACAAACGAGTTAGCTTCAAAACCAAGCGAAACACATGATTTACATTCAAATCAATGCGAAATAGGAGGCTTAGCTTCAAATCAATGCGACGTAGAAGGCTTATCATCAAATCAATGCGAAACAAATGGTTTAGCTTCAAATACTTGTGATATACATGATTTAGCTTCAACTGCATGCGAAACAATCGAGTTAGCTTCAAAACCAAGCGAAACACATGATTAGTTGCAAATCAATGCGAAGTAGAAGGCTTTGCTTCAAATCCATGCGAAGCGAATGGTTTAGCTTCCAATACTTGTCATATACATGATTTATCTTCAAATACAGGCGAAGAAAACGAGTTAGCTTCAAATCCATGCGAAACATATGATCTAGCTTCAAATCAGTGCGAAATAGACGGCTTAGTTTCAAATACATGTGAAGGAAATGATTTATCTCCAGATAATTGCGATATAAGTGATATAGATTCAAATGCAGTCGAATCAATCGAGTTAGCTTCAAATTAATGCGAAGTAAGAGGCTTATCTTCAAATCCAGGCGAAACAAATGGTTTAGATTTCAAATACTTGTGATATACATGATTTAGCTTCAACTGCATGCGAAACATACGAGTTAGCTTCAAATCCAAACGAAACACATGATTTAGATTCAAATTCATGCGAAGTAGAAGGCTTAGATTCAAATATATGCGAAACGAATGGTTTAGCTTCAAATACTTGTGATATACATGACTTAGCTTCAACTGCATGCGAAACAAACGTGTTAGCTTCAAATCCAAGCGAAACGCATGATTTATCTTCAAATCAATGCGAAGATGAAGTCTTTGCTTCAAATCCATGCAAAGCGAATGGTTTAGCTTCAAATACTTGTGTAATACATGATTCATCTTCAAATACAGGCGAAGAAAACGAGTTAGCTTCAAATCCATGCGAAACATATGATTTAGCTTCAAATCAGTGCGAAATAGACGGCTTAGTTTCAAATACATGAGAAGCAAATGATTTATCTTCAGATAATTGCGATATAAGTGATGTAGATTCAAATGCAGTCGATTCAATCGAGTTAGCTTCAAATTAATGCGAAGTAGGAGGCTTATCTTCAAATCCATGCGAAACAAATGGTTTAGATCCAATTACTTGTGATATACATGATTTAGCTTCAACTGGATGCGAAACAAACGAGTTAGCTTCAAATCCAAGCGAAACACATGATTTAGATTCAAATTCATGCGAAGTAGAAGGCTTAGATTCAAATATATGCGAAACGAATGGTTTAGCTTCAAATACTTGTGATATACATGATTTATCTTCAAATACAGGCGAAAAAAACGAGTTAGCTTCAAATCCATGCGAAACATATGATTTAGCTTCAAATAAATGCGAAATAGACGGCTTAGCTTCAAATACAAGAGAAGTAAATGATTTATCTTCAGATAATTGCGACATAAGTGATATAGATTCAAATGCAGTCGAATCAATCGAGTTAGCTTCAAATTAATGCGAAGTAGGGGGCTTATCTTCAAATCCATGCGCAACAAATGGTTCAGCTTCAAGTACTTGTGATATACATGATTCAGCTTCAAATGCAGGCGAAACAAACGAGTTAGCTTCAAATCAATGCGAAACACATGATTTAGCTTCAAATTCAAGCGAAACCCATGGTTTAGCTCAATAGTCATGCGACACAGATGGTTTATATTCAGATACTTGTGGTAAACATGATTTAGCTTCAACTGCAAACGAAACAAACGAGTTAGCTTCAAATCCAAGCGAAACACATGATTTACCTTCAAATCAATGCGATGTAGAAGACTTAGCTTCAAATCAATGCGAAGTAGAAGGCTTAGATTCAAATGCAAGCGAAACAAACGAGTTAGCTTCAAATCCATGCGATTCACATGATTAAGCTTCGAATCAATGCGCAGTACAAGGCTTATCTTCAAATACATGCGAAACAAATGGTTTACCTTCAAATACTTGTGCTATACATGATTTAGCCTCAACTGCATGCGAAACAATCGAGTTAGCTTCAAAACCAAGCGAAACACATGATTTAGCTGCAAATCAATGCGAAGTAGAAGGGTTCGCTTCAAATCCATGCGAATCAAACGGTTGAGCTTCAAATACTTGTGATATACATGATTTATCTTCAAATACAGGAGAAAAAAACGAGTTAGCTTCAAATCCATGCGAAACATATGATTTAGCTTCAAATAAATGCGAAATAGACGGCTTAGCTTCAAATACAAGAGAAGCAAATGATTTATCTTCAGATAATTGCGACATAAGTGATATAGATTCAAATGCAGTCGAATCAATCGAGTTAGCTTCAAATTAATGCAAAGTAGGGGGCTTATCTTCAAATCCATGCGAAACAAATGGTTTAGCTTCAAATACTTGTGATATACATGATTTAGCTTCAACTGCATGCGAAACAAACGAGTTAACTTCAAAACCAATCGAAACACATGATTTAGATTCAAATCAAGGCGAAGTAGAAGGCTTTGCTTCAAATTCATGCGAAACAAATGGTTTAGCTTCAAGTACTTGTGATATACATGATTCAGCTTCAAATGCAGGCGAAACAAACGAGTTAGCTTCAAATCCATGCGATTCACATGATTAAGTTTCGAATCAATGCGCAGTACAAGGCTTATCTTCAAATACATGAGAAACAAATGATTTATCTTCAGATAATTACGATATAAGTGATATAGTTTCAAATGCAGGTGAAACAATCGAGTTAGCTTCAAATACTTGTGATATACATGATTTATCTTCAAATACAGGCGAAAAAAACGAGTTAGCTTCAAATCCATGCGAAACATATGATTTAGCTTCAAATAAATGCGAAATAGACGGCTTAGCTTCAAATACATGAGAAGCAAATGATTTATCTTCAGATAATTGCGATAAAAGTGATATAGATTCAAATGCAGTCGAATCAATCGAGTTAGCTTCAAATTAATGCGAAGTAGGGGGCTTATCTTCAAATCCATGCGAAACAAATGGTTTAGCTTCAAGTACTTGTGATATACATGATTCAGCTTCAAATGCAGGCGAAACAAACGAATTAGCTTCAAATCCAAGCGAAACACATGATTTACCTTCAAATCAATGCGATGTAGAAGACTTAGCTTCAAATCAATGCGAAGTAGAAGGCTTAGATTCAAATGCAAGCGAAACAAACGAGTTAGCTTCAAATCCATGCGATTCACATGATTAAGCTTCGAATCAATGCGCAGTACAAGGCTTATCTTCAAATACATGAGAAACAAATGATTTATCTTCAGATAATTACGATATAAGTGATATAGCTTCAAATGCAGGTGAAACAATCGAGTTAGCTTCAAATCCATGCGAAGTGGAAGGCTTAGCTTCAAATATATGAGAAACAAATGGTTTAGCTTAATAAACTTGCGATGTACATGATTTAGCTTCAAATGCATGCGAAACAAACGAGTTAGCTTCAAATCCAAGCGAAACACATGATTTAACTTCAAATCAATGCGAAGTAGAAGGCTTAGCTTCAAATCCATGCGAAACAAATGCTTCAGCTTCAAATACTTTTGACAAACATGATTTAGCTTCAACTGCATGCGAAACAAACGAGTTAGCTTCAAAACCAAGCGAAACACATGATTAGTTGCAAATTCATGCGAAACACATGGTTTAGCATCATAGCTTCATGTTCTTGCGAAACAGATGGTTTAGATTCAGATACTTGTGATAAACATGATTCAGCTTCATCTGCTTGCGAAACAAACAAGTTTGCTTCAAATCCAAGCGAAACACATGATTTACCTTCAAATCAATGCGAACTAGAAGACTTACCTTCAAATCAATGCGAAGTAGAAGGCTTAGCTTCAAATGCAAGCGAAACAAACGAGTTAGCTTCAAATCCATGCGATTCACATGATTAAGATTCGAATCAATGCGCAGTACAAGGCTTATCTTCAAATACATGCGAAACAAATGGTTTACCTTCAAATACTTGTGCTATACATGATTTAGCCTCAACTGCATGCGAAACAATCGAGTTAGCTTCAAAACCAAGCGAAACACATGATTTAGCTGCAAATCAATGCGAAGTAGAAGGGTTCGCTTCAAATCCATGCGAATCAAACGGTTGAGCTTCAAATACTTGTGATATACATGATTTATCTTCAAATACAGGCGAAAAAAACGAGTTAGCTTCAAATCCATGCGAAACATATGATTTAGCATCAAATAAATGCGAAATAGACGGCTTAGCTTCAAATACAAGAGAAGCAAATGATTTATCTTCAGATAATTGCGACATAAGTGATATAGATTCAAATGCAGTCGAATCAATCGAGTTAGCATCAAATTAATGCGAAGTAGGGGGCTTATCTTCAAATCCATGCGAAACAAATGGTTTAGCTTCAAGTACTTGTGATATACATGATTCAGCTTCAAATCCATGCGAAACAAATGGTTTAGCTTCAAATACTTGTGATATACATGATTTAGCTTCAACTGCATGCGAAACAATCGAGTTAGCTTCAAAACCAAGCGAAACACATGATTTACCTTCAAATCAATGCGATGTAGAAGACTTAGCCTCAAATCAATGCGAAGTAGAAGGCTTAGCTTCAAATGCAAGCGAAACAAACGAGTTAGTTTCAAATCCATGCGATTCACATGATTAAGCTTCGAATCAATGCGCAGTACAAGGCTTATCTTCAAATACATGCGAAACAAATGGTTTAGCTTCAAGTACTTGTGATATACATGATTCAGCTTCAAATGCAGGCGAAACAAACGAGTTAACTTCAAATCAATGCGAAACACATGATTTAGCTTCAAATTCAAGCGAAACCCATGGTTTAGCTCAATAGTCATGCGACACAGATGGTTTATATTCAGATACTTGTGGTAAACATGATTTAGCTTCAACTACAAACGAAACAAACGAGTTAGCTTCAAATCCATGCGATTCACATGATTAAGCTTCGAATCAATGTGCAGTACAAGGCTTATCTTCAAATATATGAGAAACAAATGATTTATCTTCAGATAATTACGATATAAGTGATATAGCTTCAAATGCAGGTGAAACAATCGAGTTAGCTTCAAATCCATGCGAAGTGGAAGGCTTAGCTTCAAATATATGAGAAACAAATGGTTTAGCTTAAAAAACTTGCGATGTACATGATTTAGCTTCAACTGCATGCGAAACAAACGAGTTAGCTTCAAATCCAAGAGAAACACATGATTTAACTTCAAATCAATGCGAAGTAGAAGGCTTAGCTTCAAATCCATGCGAAACAAATGCTTCAGCTTCAAATACTTTTGACAAACATGATTTAGCTTCAACTGCATGCGAAACAAACGAGTTAGCTTCAAAACCAAGCGAAACACATGATTAGTTGCAAATTCATGCGAAACACATGGTTTAGCTTCATAGCTTCATATTCTTGCGAAACAGATGGTTTAGATTCAGATACTTGTGATAAACATGATTCAGCTTCATCTGCTTGCGAAACAAACAAGTTCGCTTCAAATCCAAGCGAAACACATGATTTACCTTCAAATCAATGCGAAATAGGAGGCTTAGCTTCAAATCAATGCGACGTAGAAGGCTTATCATCAAATCAATGCGAAACAAATGGTTTAGCTTCAAATACTTGTGATATACATGATTTAGCTTCAACTGCATGCGAAACAATCGAGTTAGCTTCAAAACCAAGCGAAACACATGATTAGTTGCAAATCAATGCGAAGTAGAAGGCTTTGCTTCAAATCCATGCGAAGCGAATGGTTTAGCTTCCAATACTTGTCATATACATGATTTATCTTCAAATACAGGCGAAGAAAACGAGTTAGCTTCAAATCCATGCGAAACATATGATCTAGCTTCAAATCAGTGCGAAATAGACGGCTTAGTTTCAAATACATGTGAAGGAAATGATTTATCTCCAGATAATTGCGATATAAGTGATATAGATTCAAATGCAGTCGAATCAATCGAGTTAGCTTCAAATTAATGCGAAGTAAGAGGCTTATCTTTAAATCCAGGCGAAACAAATGGTTTAGATTTCAAATACTTGTGATATACATGATTTAGCTTCAACTGCATGCGAAACATACGAGTTAGCTTCAAATCCAAACGAAACACATGATTTAGATTCAAATTCATGCGAAGTAGAAGGCTTAGATTCAAATATATGCGAAACGAATGGTTTAGCTTCAAATACTTGTGATATACATGACTTAGCTTCAACTGCATGCGAAACAAACGTGTTAGCTTCAAATCCAAGCGAAACGCATGATTTATCTTCAAATCAATGCGAAGATGAAGTCTTTGCTTCAAATCCATGCGAAGCGAATGGTTTAGCTTCAAATACTTGTGTAATACATGATTCATCTTCAAATACAGGCGAAGAAAACGAGTTAGCTTCAAATCCATGCGAAACATATGATTTAGCTTCAAATCAGTGCGAAATAGACTGCTTAGTTTCAAATACATGAGAAGCAAATGATTTATCTTCAGATAATTGCGATATAAGTGATGTAGATTCAAATGCAGTCGATTCAATCGAGTTAGCTTCAAATTAATGCGAAGTAGGAGGCTTATCTTCAAATCCATGCGAAACAAATGGTTTAGATCCAATTACTTGTGATATACATGATTTAGCTTCAACTGGATGCGAAACAAACGAGTTAGCTTCAAATCCAAGCGAAACACATGATTTAGATTCAAATTCATGCGAAGTAGAAGGCTTAGATTCAAATATATGCGAAACGAATGGTTTAGCTTCAAATACTTGTGATATACATGATTTATCTTCAAATACAGGCGAAAAAAACGAGTTAGCTTCAAATCCATGCGAAACATATGATTTAGCTTCAAATAAATGCGAAATAGACGGCTTAGCTTCAAATACAAGAGAAGTAAATGATTTATCTTCAGATAATTGCGACATAAGTGATATAGATTCAAATGCAGTCGAATCAATCGAGTTAGCTTCAAATTAATGCGAAGTAGGGGGCTTATCTTCAAATCCATGCGCAACAAATGGTTCAGCTTCAAGTACTTGTGATATACATGATTCAGCTTCAAATGCAGGCGAACCAAACGAGTTAGCTTCAAATCAATGCGAAACACATGATTTAGCTTCAAATTCAAGCGAAACCCATGGTTTAGCTCAATAGTCATGCGACACAGATGGTTTATATTCAGATACTTGTGGTAAACATGATTTAGCTTCAACTGCAAACGAAACAAACGAGTTAGCTTCAAATCCAAGCGAAACACATGATTTACCTTCAAATCAATGCGATGTAGAAGACTTAGCTTCAAATCAATGCGAAGTAGAAGGCTTAGATTCAAATGCAAGCGAAACAAACGAGTTAGCTTCAAATCCATGCGATTCACATGATTAAGCTTCGAATCAATGCGCAGTACAAGGCTTATCTTCAAATACATGCGAAACAAATGGTTTACCTTCAAATACTTGTGCTATACATGATTTAGCCTCAACTGCATGCGAAACAATCGAGTTAGCTTCAAAACCAAGCGAAACACATGATTTAGCTGCAAATCAATGCGAAGTAGAAGGGTTCGCTTCAAATCCATGCGAATCAAACGGTTGAGCTTCAAATACTTGTGATATACATGATTTATCTTCAAATACAGGAGAAAAAAACGAGTTAGCTTCAAATCCATGCGAAACATATGATTTAGCTTCAAATAAATGCGAAATAGACGGCTTAGCTTCAAATACAAGAGAAGCAAATGATTTATCTTCAGATAATTGCGACATAAGTGATATAGATTCAAATGCAGTCGAGTCAATCGAGTTAGCTTCAAATTAATGCAAAGTAGGGGGCTTATCTTCAAATCCATGCGAAACAAATGGTTTAGCTTCAAATACTTGTGATATACATGATTTAGCTTCAACTGCATGCGAAACAAACGAGTTAACTTCAAAACCAATCGAAACACATGATTTAGATTCAAATCAAGGCGAAGTAGAAGGCTTTGCTTCAAATTCATGCGAAACAAATGGTTTAGCTTCAAGTACTTGTGATATACATGATTCAGCTTCAAATGCAGGCGAAACAAACGAGTTAGCTTCAAATCCATGCGATTCACATGATTAAGTTTCGAATCAATGCGCAGTACAAGGCTTATCTTCAAATACATGAGAAACAAATGATTTATCTTCAGATAATTACGATATAAGTGATATAGTTTCAAATGCAGGTGAAACAATCGAGTTAGCTTCAAATACTTGTGATATACATGATTTATCTTCAAATACAGGCGAAAAAAACGAGTTAGCTTCAAATCCATGCGAAACATATGATTTAGCTTCAAATAAATGCGAAATAGACGGCTTAGCTTCAAATACATGAGAAGCAAATGATTTATCTTCAGATAATTGCGATAAAAGTGATATAGATTCAAATGCAGTCGAATCAATCGAGTTAGCTTCAAATTAATGCGAAGTAGGGGGCTTATCTTCAAATCCATGCGAAACAAATGGTTTAGCTTCAAGTACTTGTGATATACATGATTCAGCTTCAAATGCAGGCGAAACAAACGAATTAGCTTCAAATCCAAGCGAAACACATGATTTACCTTCAAATCAATGCGATGTAGAAGACTTAGCTTCAAATCAATGCGAAGTAGAAGGCTTAGATTCAAATGCAAGCGAAACAAACGAGTTAGCTTCAAATCCATGCGATTCACATGATTAAGCTTCGAATCAATGCGCAGTACAAGGCTTATCTTCAAATACATGAGAAACAAATGATTTATCTTCAGATAATTACGATATAAGTGATATAGCTTCAAATGCAGGTGAAACAATCGAGTTAGCTTCAAATCCATGCGAAGTGGAAGGCTTAGCTACAAATACATGAGAAACAAATGGTTTAGCTTAAAAAACTTGTGATGTACATGATTTAGCTTCAACTGCATGCGAAACAAACGAGTTAGCTTCAAATCCAAGAGAAACACATGATTTAACTTCAAATCAATGCGAAGTAGAAGGCTTAGCTTCAAATCCATGCGAAACAAATGCTTCAGCTTCAAATACTTTTGACAAACATGATTTAGCTTCAACTGCATGCGAAACAAACGAGTTAGCACCAAATCCAAGCGAAACACAATATTTAGATTCTAATTCATGCGAAGTAGAAGGCTTAGATTCAAATATATGCGAAACGAATGGTTTATATTTAGATAATTGCGATATAAGTGATATAGATTCAAATGCAGTCGAATCAAACGAGTTAGCTTCAAATTAATGCGAAGTAGGAGGCTTATCTTCAAATCCAGGCGAAACAAATGGTTTAGCTTCAAATACTTGTGATATACATGATTTAGCTTCAACTGCATGCGAAACAAACGAGTTCGCTTCAAATCCAAGCGAAACACCTGATTTAGTTCAAATTCATGCGATGTAGAAAGATAAGCTTCAAACAAATGCGAAACGAATGGTTTAGCTTCAAATACTTGTTTATACATAATTTAGCTTCAACTGCATGCGAAACAAACGAGTTAGCATCAAATACATGCGTAACACATGATTTAGCTTCAAATCAATACGAAGTAGAAGGCTTAGGTTCAAATCCATGTTAAACAAATGGTTTAGCTTCAAATACTTGCGATATATGTGATATAGCTTCAAATGTATGCGAAACAATCGAGTTAGATTCAAATCCATGCGAAACACATGATTTAGCTTCAAATCAATGCGAAGTAGAAGGCATATATTCGAAACCATGCGAAACAAATGGTTTTGCTTCAAATACATGTGATATACATGATTAAGCTCTAAATGCAGGCGACACAAACGAGTTAGCTTCAAATCCATGCGAAACACATGATTTAGATTCAAATCAATGCGAAGTAGAAGACGCAGCTACAAATACATGGGAAACAAATGATTTATCTTCAGATAACTGCGATATAAGTGATATAGCTTCAATGGCCGGCGATACAATCGAGTTAGATTCAAATCAATGCGAAGTAAGAGGCTTGTCTTCAAATCCAGGCGAAACAAATGGTTTAGATTCAAATACTTGTGATATACATGGTTTAGCTTCAACTGCATGCGAAACGTACGAGTTAGCTTCAAATCCAAGCGAAACACATGATTTAGATTCAAATTCATGCGAAGTAGAAGGCTTAGATTCAAATATATGCAAAACGAATGGTTTAGCTTCAAATACTTGTGATAAACATGTTTTAGCTTCAACTGCATGCGAAACAAACGCTTTACCTTCAAATCCAAGCGAAACACATTATTTAGGTTCAAATCAATGTGAAGTGGAAGACTTAGCTTCAAATACATGAGAAACAAATAATTTATCTTCAGATAATTGCGATATAAGTGATATAGCTTCAAATGCAGGCGAAACAATCGAGTAATCTTCAAATCAATGCAAAGTAGAAGGCGTATCTTCAAATCCATGCGAAACAAATGGTTTAGCTTCAAATACTTGTGCTATACATGATTTATCTTCAAATGCAGGCGAAACAAAAGAGTTAGCTTCAAAACCAAGCGAAACAAATCATTTAGCTTCAAATTCATGCGAAACACATGGTTTAACTTCATATTCTTGCGAAACAGATGGTTTAGATTCAGATACTTGTGATAAACATGATTTAGCTTCATCTGCATGCTAAACAAACGAGTTAGCTTCAAAACCAAGCGAAATACATGATTTAGCTTCAAATCAATGCGAAATAGAAGGCTTAGCTTCAAATCAATGCGACGTAGAAGGCTTATCATATAATCAATGCGAAACAAATGGTTTAGCTTCAAATACTTGTGATATACATGATCTAGCTTCAACTGCATGCGAAACAATCGAGTTAGCTTCAAAACCATGCGAAACACATGATTAGTTGCAAATAAATCCGAAGTTGAAGGCTTAGGTTCAAATCCATGCGAAACAAATGGTTTAGCTTCAAATACTTGTGCTATACATGATTTATCTTCAAATGCAGGCGAAACAAAAGAGTTAGCTTCAAAACCAAGCGAAACACATCATTTAGCTTCAAATTCATGCGAAACACATGGTTTAGCTTCATATTCTTGCGAAACAGATGGTTTAGATTCAGATACTTGTGATAAACATGATTTAGCTTCAACTGCTTGCGAAACAAACAAGTTAGCTTCAAATCCAAGAGAAACACATGATTTAACTTCAAATCAATGTCAAGTAGAAGGCTTAGCTTCAAATCCATGCGAAACAAATGCTTTAGCTTCAAATACTTTTGATAAACAAGATTGAGCTTCAAATCCATGAGAAACATATGATTTAGCTTCAAATTCATGCGAATCACATGGATTAGCTTCATAGCTTCATATTCTTGCGAAACAGATGGATTAGATCCAGATACTTGTGATATACATGATTTAGCTTCAACTGCATGCGAATCAAACGAGTTAGTTTCAAATCCATGCAATACACATGATTTAGCTTCGAATCAATGCGAAGTAGAAGGCTTAGCTTCAAACACAATGAGAAACAAATGATTTATCTTCAAATTCATGCGAAACACATGGTTTAGCTGAATATTCATGCGAAACAGATTGTTTAGATTCAGATACTTGTGAAACACATAATTTAGCTTCAAGTGCATGCGTAACAAACGAGTTAGTTTCAAATCCATGCGAAACACATGGTTTAGCTTCAAATCAAAGCGAAGTAGAAGGCTTAGCATCAAATCCATGCAACACAAATGATTTAACTTCAAATACTTGCGATATAAGTGATATAGCTTCAAATGCAGGAGAAACAAAGGAGTGAGCTTCAAATCCAAGCGTAAGACATGATTTAGCTTCAAATCAATGCGAAGTAGAAGGCTTAGCTTCAACTCCGTGAGATACGAATGATTTAGCTTCAAATACTTGCGAACATTAGTGATATAGCTTCAACTGCATGAGAAACAAATGTGTTTGCTTCAAATCCAAACGAAACACTTGATTTAGCTTCAAATCAATGCGAAGTAGAAGGCTTAGCTACAAATTCTTGCGAAACAGATGGTTTAGCTTCAAATACTTGTGATAAACATGTTTTAGCTTCAACTGCATGCGAAACAAACGCTTTACCTTCAAATCCAAGCGAAACACATTATTTAGGTTCAAATCAATGTGAAGTGGAAGACTTAGCTTCAAATACATGAGAAACAAATAATTTATCTTCAGATAATTGCGATATAAGTGATATAGCTTCAAATGCAGGCGAAACAATCGAGTAATCTTCAAATCAATGCAAAGTAGAAGGCGTATCTTCAAATCCATGCGAAACAAATGGTTTAGCTTCAAATACTTGTGCTATACATGATTTATCTTCAAATGCAGGCGAAACAAAAGAGTTAGCTTCAAAACCAAGCGAAACAAATCATTTAGCTTCAAATTCATGCGAAACACATGGTTTAACTTCATATTCTTGCGAAACAGATGGTTTAGATTCAGATACTTGTGATAAACATGATTTAGCTTCATCTGCATGCTAAACAAACGAGTTAGCTTCAAAACCAAGCGAAATACATGATTTAGCTTCAAATCAATGCGAAATAGAAGGCTTAGCTTCAAATCAATGCGACGTAGAAGGCTTATCATATAATCAATGCGAAACAAATGGTTTAGCTTCAAATACTTGTGATATACATGATTTAGCTTCAACTGCATGCGAAACAATCGAGTTAGCTTCAAAACCATGCGAAACACATGATTAGTTGCAAATAAATCCGAAGTTGAAGGCTTAGGTTCAAATCCATGCGAAACAAATGGTTTAGCTTCAAATACTTGTGCTATACATGATTTATCTTCAAATGCAGGCGAAACAAAAGAGTTAGCTTCAAAACCAAGCGAAACACATCATTTAGCTTCAAATTCATGCGAAACACATGGTTTAGCTTCATATTCTTGCGAAACAGATGGTTTAGATTCAGATACTTGTGATAAACATGATTTAGCTTCAACTGCTTGCGAAACAAACAAGTTAGCTTCAAATCCAAGAGAAACACATGATTTAACTTCAAATCAATGTCAAGTAGAAGGCTTAGCTTCAAATCCATGCGAAACAAATGCTTTAGCTTCAAATACTTTTGATAAACAAGATTGAGCTTCAAATCCATGAGAAACATATGATTTAGCTTCAAATTCATGCGAATCACATGGATTAGCTTCATAGCTTCATATTCTTGCGAAACAGATGGATTAGATCCAGATACTTGTGATATACATGATTTAGCTTCAACTGCATGCGAATCAAACGAGTTAGTTTCAAATCCATGCAATACACATGATTTAGCTTCGAATCAATGCGAAGTAGAAGGCTTAGCTTCAAACACAATGAGAAACAAATGATTTATCTTCAAATTCATGCGAAACACATGGTTTAGCTGAATATTCATGCGAAACAGATTGTTTAGATTCAGATACTTGTGAAACACATAATTTAGCTTCAAGTGCATGCGAAACAAACGAGTTAGTTTCAAATCCATGCGAAACACATGGTTTAGCTTCAAATCAAAGCGAAGTAGAAGGCTTAGCATCAAATCCATGCAACACAAATGATTTAACTTCAAATACTTGCGATATAAGTGATATAGCTTCAAATGCAGGAGAAACAAAGGAGTGAGCTTCAAATCCAAGCGTAAGACATGATTTAGCTTCAAATCAATGCGAAGTAGAAGGCTTAGCTTCAACTCCGTGAGATACGAATGATTTAGCTTCAAATACTTGCGAACATTAGTGATATAGCTTCAACTGCATGAGAAACAAATGTGTTTGCTTCAAATCCAAACGAAACACTTGATTTAGCTTCAAATCAATGCGAAGTAGAAGGCTTAGCTACAAATTCTTGCGATACAAATGGTTTAGCTTCAAATACTTGTGATATACATAATTTAGCTTCAACTGCATGCGAAACAAACGAGTTAGCTTCAAATCCAAGCGAAACACATGATTTAGCTTCAAATCAATGCGAAGTAGTAGCCTTTGCTTCAAATTTATGCGAAAGGAATGATTTGGCTTCAAATACTTGCGGATGTAAGCGATATAGCTTCAACTGCATGCGAAACAAACGAGTTAGCTTCAAATCCAAGCGAAACACATGATTTAGCTTCAAATCAATGCGAAGTAGTAGCCTTTGTTTCCAATTTATGCGAAACGAATGATTTGGCTTCAAATACTTGCGGATGTAAGCGATATAGCTTCAACTGCATGCGAAACTAACGAGTTAGCTTCAAAACCAAGCGAAATACATGATTTAGCTTCAAATCAATGCGAAATAGAAGGCTTAGCTTCAAATCAATGCGACGTAGAAGGCTTATCATATAATCAATGCGAAACAAATGGTTTAGCTTCAAATACTTGTGATATACATGATTTAGCTTCAACTGCATGCGAAACAATCGAGTTAGCTTCAAAACCATGCGAAACACATGATTAGTTGCAAATAAATCCGAAGTTGAAGGCTTAGGTTCAAATCCATGCGAAACAAATGGTTTAGCTTCAAATACTTGTGCTATACATGATTTATCTTCAAATGCAGGCGAAACAAAAGAGTTAGCTTCAAAACCAAGCGAAACACATCATTTAGCTTCAAATTCATGCGAAACACATGGTTTAGCTTCATATTCTTGCGAAACAGATGGTTTAGATTCAGATACTTGTGATAAACATGATTTAGCTTCAACTGCTTGCGAAACAAACAAGTTAGCTTCAAATCCAAGAGAAACACATGATTTAACTTCAAATCAATGTCAAGTAGAAGGCTTAGCTTCAAATCCATGCGAAACAAATGCTTTAGCTTCAAATACTTTTGATAAACAAGATTGAGCTTCAAATCCATGAGAAACATATGATTTAGCTTCAAATTCATGCGAATCACATGGATTAGCTTCATAGCTTCATATTCTTGCGAAACAGATGGATTAGATCCAGATACTTGTGATATACATGATTTAGCTTCAACTGCATGCGAATCAAACGAGTTAGTTTCAAATCCATGCAATACACATGATTTAGCTTCGAATCAATGCGAAGTAGAAGGCTTAGCTTCAAACACAATGAGAAACAAATGATTTATCTTCAAATTCATGCGAAACACATGGTTTAGCTGAATATTCATGCGAAACAGATTGTTTAGATTCAGATACTTGTGAAACACATAATTTAGCTTCAAGTGCATGCGTAACAAACGAGTTAGTTTCAAATCCATGCGAAACACATGGTTTAGCTTCAAATCAAAGCGAAGTAGAAGGCTTAGCATCAAATCCATGCAACACAAATGATTTAACTTCAAATACTTGCGATATAAGTGATATAGCTTCAAATGCAGGAGAAACAAAGGAGTGAGCTTCAAATCCAAGCGTAAGACATGATTTAGCTTCAAATCAATGCGAAGTAGAAGGCTTAGCTTCAACTCCGTGAGATACGAATGATTTAGCTTCAAATACTTGCGAACATTAGTGATATAGCTTCAACTGCATGAGAAACAAATGTGTTTGCTTCAAATCCAAACGAAACACTTGATTTAGCTTCAAATCAATGCGAAGTAGAAGGCTTAGCTACAAATTCTTGCGAAACAGATGGTTTAGCTTCAAATACTTGTGATAAACATGTTTTAGCTTCAACTGCATGCGAAACAAACGCTTTACCTTCAAATCCAAGCGAAACACATTATTTAGGTTCAAATCAATGTGAAGTGGAAGACTTAGCTTCAAATACATGAGAAACAAATAATTTATCTTCAGATAATTGCGATATAAGTGATATAGCTTCAAATGCAGGCGAAACAATCGAGTAATCTTCAAATCAATGCAAAGTAGAAGGCGTATCTTCAAATCCATGCGAAACAAATGGTTTAGCTTCAAATACTTGTGCTATACATGATTTATCTTCAAATGCAGGCGAAACAAAAGAGTTAGCTTCAAAACCAAGCGAAACAAATCATTTAGCTTCAAATTCATGCGAAACACATGGTTTAACTTCATATTCTTGCGAAACAGATGGTTTAGATTCAGATACTTGTGATAAACATGATTTAGCTTCATCTGCATGCTAAACAAACGAGTTAGCTTCAAAACCAAGCGAAATACATGATTTAGCTTCAAATCAATGCGAAATAGAAGGCTTAGCTTCAAATCAATGCGACGTAGAAGGCTTATCATATAATCAATGCGAAACAAATGGTTTAGCTTCAAATACTTGTGATATACATGATTTAGCTTCAACTGCATGCGAAACAATCGAGTTAGCTTCAAAACCATGCGAAACACATGATTAGTTGCAAATAAATCCGAAGTTGAAGGCTTAGGTTCAAATCCATGCGAAACAAATGGTTTAGCTTCAAATACTTGTGCTATACATGATTTATCTTCAAATGCAGGCGAAACAAAAGAGTTAGCTTCAAAACCAAGCGAAACACATCATTTAGCTTCAAATTCATGCGAAACACATGGTTTAGCTTCATATTCTTGCGAAACAGATGGTTTAGATTCAGATACTTGTGATAAACATGATTTAGCTTCAACTGCTTGCGAAACAAACAAGTTAGCTTCAAATCCAAGAGAAACACATGATTTAACTTCAAATCAATGTCAAGTAGAAGGCTTAGCTTCAAATCCATGCGAAACAAATGCTTTAGCTTCAAATACTTTTGATAAACAAGATTGAGCTTCAAATCCATGAGAAACATATGATTTAGCTTCAAATTCATGCGAATCACATGGATTAGCTTCATAGCTTCATATTCTTGCGAAACAGATGGATTAGATCCAGATACTTGTGATATACATGATTTAGCTTCAACTGCATGCGAATCAAACGAGTTAGTTTCAAATCCATGCAATACACATGATTTAGCTTCGAATCAATGCGAAGTAGAAGGCTTAGCTTCAAACACAATGAGAAACAAATGATTTATCTTCAAATTCATGCGAAACACATGGTTTAGCTGAATATTCATGCGAAACAGATTGTTTAGATTCAGATACTTGTGAAACACATAATTTAGCTTCAAGTGCATGCGAAACAAACGAGTTAGTTTCAAATCCATGCGAAACACATGGTTTAGCTTCAAATCAAAGCGAAGTAGAAGGCTTAGCATCAAATCCATGCAACACAAATGATTTAACTTCAAATACTTGCGATATAAGTGATATAGCTTCAAATGCAGGAGAAACAAAGGAGTGAGCTTCAAATCCAAGCGTAAGACATGATTTAGCTTCAAATCAATGCGAAGTAGAAGGCTTAGCTTCAACTCCGTGAGATACGAATGATTTAGCTTCAAATACTTGCGAACATTAGTGATATAGCTTCAACTGCATGAGAAACAAATGTGTTTGCTTCAAATCCAAACGAAACACTTGATTTAGCTTCAAATCAATGCGAAGTAGAAGGCTTAGCTACAAATTCTTGCGATACAAATGGTTTAGCTTCAAATACTTGTGATATACATAATTTAGCTTCAACTGCATGCGAAACAAACGAGTTAGCTTCAAATCCAAGCGAAACACATGATTTAGCTTCAAATCAATGCGAAGTAGTAGCCTTTGCTTCAAATTTATGCGAAAGGAATGATTTGGCTTCAAATACTTGCGGATGTAAGCGATATAGCTTCAACTGCATGCGAAACAAACGAGTTAGCTTCAAATCCAAGCGAAACACATGATTTAGCTTCAAATCAATGCGAAGTAGTAGCCTTTGTTTCCAATTTATGCGAAACGAATGATTTGGCTTCAAATACTTGCGGATGTAAGCGATATAGCTTCAACTGCATGCGAAACTAACGAGTTAGCTTCAAATCCATGCGAAACACATGATTTCGCTTCAAATCCATGCGAAAAACACGATTTAGATTCAAATCTATGCGAAACGAAAAGTTTAGCTTCAAATTCTTGCTTTATACATGATTTAGCTACAACTGCATGTGAAACAGACGTCTTAGTTTCAAATTCAAATGAAACACATGTTTCAGCTTCAAATCAATGCGAAGAAGAAGGCTTATCTTCGAATCTATGCGAAACAAATGGTTTAGCTTCAAATACCTGCGATATACATGATTTTGCTTCAACTGCATGCGAAACCAACGAGTGATATTCACATCCAAGCGTAAAACATGACTTTGCATCAAATCTATGCGAAGTAGAAGGCTTAGCTTCAAATCCATGCGACACAAATTATTTAGCTTCAAATACTTGTGATAAACATGATTTAGATACAACTGCATGCGAAACAAACGAGTTAGCTTCAAATCCAAGCGAAACACATGATTTAGCTTCAAATCCATGCGAAACACATGATGTAGCATCAAATCAATGCGAAGTAGAAGGCTTAGCTTCAAATCCATGCGAAACAAATGGTTTAGCTTCATATACTTGTGATATACATGATTGAGCTTCAACTGCATGCGAAACTAACGAGTTAGCTTCAAATCCAAGCGAAACACATGATTTCGCTACAATTTCATGCAAAGTATAAGTCTTAGCTTCAAACACATGCGAAATAAATGGTTTAGCTTCAAATACATGTTTTATACGTGATTTAGCATAAACTGCATAGCGAAACATTCGAGTTAGCTTCTAATCCAAACTTCAAATCAATGCGAAGTAGGAGGAATGCGAAACAATCGAGTTAGCTTCAAATCCAAGCGAAACAAATGGTTTAGCTTCAAATCAATGCGAAGTGGAAGGCTTAGCTCCAAATCCATGCGAATCAAGTGGATTAGCTTCAAATACTTGTGACATACATGATTTAGCTCAACTGCATCGAAACAAACGAATTAGCTTCAATTTCTAGCGAAACACATGATTTAGTTTCAAATCAATGCGAATTAGAAGGCTTATCTTCAAATACATGCGAAAGAAAAGGTATAGCTTCAAATACTTGCGATTTACATGATTTAGCTTCAAATGCAGGCGAAACAAACGAGTTAGCTTCAAAACCATGTGAAACACATGACTTAGCTTGAAATCAATGCGAAGTAGAAGTCTTGTCTTCGAATCCATGCGAAACAAATGGTTTAGCTTCAAATACTTGTGATATACATGATTGAGCTTCAAATGCAGGCGAAACAAACGAGTTAGCTTCAAATCCATGCGAAACAAACGAGATAGTTTCAATTCCATGTGAAACGCATGATTTAGCTTCGAATCAATGCGAATTAGAAGGCTAATCTTCAAATACATGCGAAAGAAAAGGTATAGCTTCAAATACTTGTGATTTACATGATTTAGCTTCAAATGCAGGCGAAACAAACGAGTTAGCTTCAAAACCATGTGAAACACATGACTTACCTTGAAATCAATGCGAAGTAGAAGTCTTGTCTTCGAATCCATGCGAAACAAATGGTTTAGCTTGAAATACTTGTGATATACATGATTTAGCTTCAACTGCATGCGAAACTAACGAGTTAGCTTCATATCCAAGCGAAACACATGATTTATAATTCAAATCAATGCGAAGTAGAAGGCTTAACTTCAAATCCATGCGAAACGAATGATTTAGCTTCAAATACATGCGAACATAAGTGATATAGCTTCAACTGTCTGCGAAACAAACGAGTTTGCTTCAAATCCAAACGAAACACTTGATTTACTTCAAATCAATGCGAAGTACAATGCTTAGCTTCAGATCCATGCGATAAGAATGATTTAGCTTCAAATACTTGTGATATACATGATTTATCTTCCACAGCATGCGAAACAAACGAGGTAGCTTCAATTTCAAGCGAAACACATGATTTAGTTTCAAATCAATGCGAAGTAGGAGGCTTATATTCGAATCCATGCGAAATAAATCGTTTAGCTTCAACTACTTGTGATATACATGATTTAGCTTCAACTTCATGCTAAACAAACGCCTTAACTTCAAATAGAAAGGGAACACATGATTTAGCTTCAAATCAATGCGAAGTAGAAGGATTAGCATCAAATCCATGTGATACACATTATTTAGATTCATATACTTGCGATATAAGTGATATAGCTTCAAATGCAGGCGAAACAAACGAGTGAACTTCAAATCCAAGCGAAACACATGATTCTGCTTCAAATCCATGCGAAACGAATGGTTTAGCTTCAAATACTTGCGATATAAGTGATATAGCTTCAAATGCAGACGAAACAAACGAGTCAGCTTCAAAACCATGCGAAACGAATGATTTAGATTCAAATACTTGCAAAATAAGTGATAGAGCTTCAACTGTATGCGAAACAAACGAGTTTGCTTCAAATCCAAACGAAACACTTGATTTACTTCAAATCAAAGCGAAGTAGAAGGCTTAGCTTCAAATCCATGCGAACCAAATGGTTTAGCTTCAATTACCTATGATATACATGATTTAGCTTCAACTGCATGCGAAACAAACGAGTTATCTTCAAACCCAAGCGAAACACATGATTTTGCTTCAAATCAATGCGTAGTAGAAGCCTTAGAATCAAATCCATTCGACACAAATTATTTAGCTTCATATACTTGTGATATACATGATTTAGCTTCAGCTGCATGCGAAACAATAGATTTAGCTTCACACCCAATGGAAACACATGATTTAACTTCAAATCAATGCGAAGTAGAAGGCTTATCTTCAAATCCATGCGAAACGAATGATTTGGCTTCAAATACTTGCGAATTTATGTGATATAGCTTCAAATGCAGGCGAAACAAACGAGTTAACTTCAAATCCATGCGAAACGAATGATTGAGCTTCAAATACCTGAGAATATAAGTGATATAGCTTCAAGTGCATGCGAAACAATCGAGTTACTTTCAAATCCATTCGAAACGCATGATTTAGCTTCAGATCAATGTGAAGTAGAAGGCTTAGCTTCAAATCCGTGCGAAACACATGATTGAGCATTAAATCAATGCGAAGTAGAAGGCTTAGCTTCAAATCCATGGGAAGCGGATTATTTGGCTTCAAATAGTTGCGAATATAAGTGATATAGATTCAACTGCACGCGAAACAAACGAGTGAGCTTCAAATCGATGCGAAACACATGATTTAGCGTCAAATCCATGCGAAACACATGATTTAGCATCAAATCAATGCGAAGTAGAAGGCTTAGCTTCAAATCCATGCGAAACAAATGGTTTAGCTTCATATACTTGTGATATACATGATTTAGCTTCAACTGCATGCGAAACAAACGAATTAGCTTTAAATCCAAGCGAAACACATAATTCAGCTTGAAATACGTTCGAAACACATGGTTTGGCTTAATATTCATGCAAAACAAATGGTTTAGTTTCATAGCTTCACATTCTTGCGAAACAGATGGTTTAGATTCAGATACTTGTGATATACACGATATAGCTTCAACTGCATGCGAAACAAACGAGTTAGCTTCAAATCCAATCGAAACACATCATTCTGCTACAAATTCATGCGAAGTAGAAGGCTTAGCTTCAAATCCATGCGAAGCGGATTATTTGGCTTCAAATACTTGCGAATATAAGTGATATAGATTCAACTGCACGCGAAACAAACGAGTTAGCTTCAAATCGAAGCGAAACACATGATTTAGCTTCAAATCCATGCGAAACACATGATTTAGCATCAAATCAATGCGAAGCGGAAGGCTTATCTTCAAATTCTTGCGAAACAAATGGTTCAGCTTCAAATACTTGTGATATACATGAGTTAGCTTCAACTGCATGCGAAACAAACGAGTTAGCTTCAAATCCAAGCGAAACACATGATTCAGCTTCAAATCCATGCGAAAAACGTGATTTATCTTCAAATCAATACGAAGTGGAAGGCTTAGCTTCAAATCCATGCGAACCGAATGATTTGGCAGCAAATACTTGCGAATATAAGTGATATAGCTGCAACTGCATGCGAAACAAACGAGTTAGCTTCAAATCCAATCGAAACACATGATTTAGCTTCAAATACATGCGAAGTAGTAGGCTTAGCTTCAAATCCATGCGAAACGAATTATTTGGCTTCAAATACTTGCGAATATAAGTGATATAGATTCAACTGCATGCTAAACAAACGAGTTATCTTCAAATCCAAGCGAAACACATGATTCTGCTTCAAATAAATGCGAAGTAGATGGCTTAGCTTCAAATCCATGCGAAACGAATGGTTTAGCTTCAAATACTTGCGATATAAGTGATATAGCTTCAAATGCCGTCGAAACAAACGAGTCAGCTTCAAATCCAAGCGAATACATGATTTAGCTTCATATCAATACGAAGTAGGAGGCTTAGCTTCAAATCCATGCGAAACGAATGATTTATCTTCAAATACTGGCGATTATAAGTGATATTGGTTCAAATGCAGGAGAAACAAACGAGTTAGCTTCAAATTCAAGCGAAACACATGATTTAGCTTCAAATCAATGCGCAGTAGAAGGCTTAGCTTCAAATCCATGCGAAACAAATGGTTCAGCTTCAAATAACTGTGATATACATGATATAGCTTCAACTGCAGGCGAAACAAACGAGTTGGCTTCAAATCCAAGCGAATACATGATTTAGCTTCAAATCAATACGAAGTAGGAGGCTTAGCTTCAAATCCATGCGAAACGAATGATTTATCTTCAAATACGGGCGAATATAAGTGATATTGGTTCAAATGCAGGGAAAACAAACGAGTTAACTTCAAATCAATGCGAAGCACGTGATTTAGCATCAAATAAATGCGAAGTAGAAGGCTTAGCTTCAAATCCATGCGAAACAAATGGTTCAGCTTCAAATAATTGTGATATACATGATTTAGCTTCAACTGCAGGCGAAACAAACGAGTTGGCTTCAAATCCAAGCGAATACATGATTTAGCTTCAAATCAATACGAAGTAGGAGGCTTAGCTTCAAATCCATGCGAAACGAATGATTTATCTTCAAATACGTGCGAATATAAGTAATATAGCGTCAACTGCATGCGAATCAAACGAGTTGGCTTCAAATCCATGCGAATACATGATTTAGCTTCAAACCAATGCGAAGTAGAAGGTTTAGCTTCAAATCCAGGCGAATAAAATGGTTCAGCTTCACATACTTGTGATATACATGATTTAGCTTCAACTGCATGCGAAACCAACGAGCTGGCTTCAAATTCATGCGAAACACATGATTTAGCTTCAAATCAATGCGAAGTAGAAGGCTTAGCTTCAAATCCATGCGAATAAAATGGTTCAGCTTCACATACTTGTGATACACATGATGTAGCTTCAAGTGCATGCGAAACTAACGAGTTAACTTCAAATCCACGCGAAACACTTGATTTAGCTTCAAATCAATGCGAAATAGAAGGCTGATTTTCGAATCCATGCGAAACAAATGGTTTAGCTTCAAATTCTTGTGATATACATGATTTAGCTTCACATGCATGCGAAACAAACGAGTTAGCTTCATATCCAAGAGAAACACATGATTTATAATTCAAATCAATGCGAAGTAGAAGGCTTTACTTCAAATCCATGCGAAACGAACGATTTAGCTTCAAATACTTGCGAACATAAGTGATATAGCTTCAACTGTCTGCGAAACAAACGAGTTTGCTTCAAATCCAAACGAAACACTTGATTTACTTCAAATCAATGCGAAGTACAATGCTTAGCTTCAGATCCATGCGATAAGAATGATTTAGCTTCAAATACTTGTGATATACATAATTTATTTTCCACAGCATGCGAAACAAACGAGGCAGCTTCAATTTCAAGCGAAACACATGATTTAGTTTCAAATCAATGCGAAGTAGGAGGCTTATATTCGAATCCATGCGAAATAAATCGTTTAGCTTCAACTACTTGTGATATACATGATTTAGCTTCAACTTCATGCTAAACACACGCCTTAACTTCAAATAGAAGGGGAACACATGATTTAGCTACAAATCAATGCGATGTAGAAGGCTTAGCATCAAATCCATGCGATACAAATGAATTAGCTTCATATACTTGCGATATAACTGATATAGCTTCAAATCCAGGTGAAACAATCGAGTTAGCCTCAAATCCTGGCGAATCAGACGATTTAGCTTCAAATCAATGCGAAGTAGGAGGCTTAGCTTCAAATCCATGCGAAACGAATGATTTATCTTCAAATACTTGCGAATATAAGTAATATAGCGTCAACTGCATGCGAATCAAACGAGTTGGCTTCAAATCCATGCGAATACATGATTTAGCTTCAAACCAACGCGAAGTAGAAGGTTTAGCTTCAAATCCAGGCGAATAAAATGGTTCAGCTTCACATACTTGTGATATACATGATTTAGCTTCAACTGCATGCGAAACCAACGAGCTGGCTTCAAATTCATGCGAAACACATGATTTAGCTTCAAATCAATGCGAAGTAGAAGGCTTAGCTTCAAATCCATGCGAATAAAATGGTTCAGCTTCACATACTTGTGATACACATGATGTAGCTTCAAGTGCATGCGAAACTAACGAGTCAACTTCAAATCCACGCGAAACACTTGATTTAGCTTCAAATCAATGCGAAATAGAAGGCTGATTTTCGAATCCATGCGAAACAAATGGTTTAGCTTCAAATTCTTGTGATATACATGATTTAGCTTCACATGCAGACGAAACAAACGAGTTAGCTTCAAATACATGCGAAACACATGATTTAGCTTCAAATCAATTCGAAGTAGAAGGCTTAGCTTCAAATACATGCGAAACGAATGGTTAGCTTCAGGAACTTGTGATATACATGAATTTGCTTCAACTGCATGCGAAACGAACGAGTTAGCTTCAAATCAACGCGAAACAAACGAGTTAGCTTCAAATCCATGCGAAACTCATAATTTAGCTTCAAATCAATGCGAAGTAGAAGGCTTAGCTTCAAAACCAATGCGAAACAAATGGTTTAGCTTCATATACTTGTGATATACATGATTGAGCTTCAACTGCATGCGAAACAAACGAGTTAGCTTCATATCCAAGAGAAACACATGATTTATAATTCAAATCAATGCGAAGTAGAAGGCTTTACTTCAAATCCATGCGAAACGAACGATTTAGCTTCAAATACTTGCGAACATAAGTGATATAGCTTCAACTGTCTGCGAAACAAACGAGTTTGCTTCAAATCCAAACGAAACACTTGATTTACTTCAAATCAATGCGAAGTACAATGCTTAGCTTCAGATCCATGCGATAAGAATGATTTAGCTTCAAATACTTGTGATATACATGATTTATCTTCCACAGCATGCGAAACAAACGAGGCAGCTTCAATTTCAAGCGAAACACATGATTTAGTTTCAAATCAATGCGAAGTAGGAGGCTTATATTCGAATCCATGCGAAATAAATCGTTTAGCTTCAACTACTTGTGATATACATGATTTAGCTTCAACTTCATGCTAAACACACGCCTTAACTTCAAATAGAAGGGGAACACATGATTTAGCTACAAATCAATGCGATGTAGAAGGCTTAGCATCAAATCCATGCGATACAAATGAATTAGCTTCATATACTTGCGATATAACTGATATAGCTTCAAATCCAGGTGAAACAATCGAGTTAGCCTCAAATCCTGGCGAATCAGACGATTTAGCTTCAAATCAATGCGAAGTAGGAGGCTTAGCTTCAAATCCATGCGAAACGAATGATTTATCTTCAAATACTTGCGAATATAAGTAATATAGCGTCAACTGCATGCGAATCAAACGAGTTAGCTTCAAATCCAAGCGAAACACATGATTTAGCTTGAAATCAATGCGAAACGAATGGTATAGCTTCAAATACTTGTGATATACATGATTTAGTTTCAAATGCAGACGAAACAAACCAGTTTGCTTCAAATCCAAGAGAAACACATGATTTAACTACAAATTAATGCGTAGTAAAAGGCTAACCTTATAATCAATGCGAAACAAATGGTTTAGCCTCAAGTGCTTGCAAATAGAAGTGATATAGCTTCAAATGGAGGCGAAACAAACGAGTTAGATTCAAATCAATGCGAATCACATGATTTAGCTTCAAATCAATGCGAAGAAGGAGACTTATCTTCGAAACCATGCAAAACAAATGGTTTATCTTCAAATACTTGCTAATATAAGTGATATAGCTTCAAATGCAGGCGAATCAAACGAGTTAGCTTCAAATCCATGAGAAAAACACATGATTTAGCTTCAAATTCATGCGATGTAGAAGGCTTAATTTCAAATCCATGTGAAGAAATTTGTTTAGGTTCAAATACTTGTGATATACATGAGATTGCTTCAACTGCGTGCGAAACGAACGAGTTAGCTTCAAAACCAAGCGAAACACATGATTTAGCTTCAAATCCATGCGAAACACGTGATTTAACTTCAAATAACTGCGAAGTAGAAGGCTTCGTTTCAAATCCATGCGAACCGAATGATTTGGCTTCAAATACTTGCAAATATATGTGATAGAGCTTCAACTGCATGCGAAACAAACGAGTTAGCTTCAAATCCAATCGAAACAAATCATTTAGCTACAAATACATGCGAAGTAGAAGGCTTAGCTTCGAATCCATGCGAAGCGGATTATTTGGCTTCAAATACTTACGAATATAAGTGATATAGATTCAACTGCACGCGAAACAAACGAGTTAGCTTCAAATCGAAGCGAAGCACATGATTTAACTACAAGTCCATGCGAAACACATGATTTAGCATCAAATCAATGCGAAGCGGAAGGCTTATCTTCAAATTCTTGCGAAACAAATGGTTTAGCTTCAAATACTTGTGATATACATGAGTTAGCTTCAACTGCATGCGAATCGAACGAGTTAGCTTCAAATCCAAGCGAAACACATGATTTAGCTTCAAATCCATGGGAAACACGTGATTTATCTTCAAATCAATGCGAAGTGGAAGGCTTAGCTTCAAATCCATGCGAACCGAATGATTTGGCAGCAAATACTTGCGAATATAAGTGATATAGCTGCAACTGCATGCGAAACAAACGAGTTAGCTCCAAATCCAATCGAAACACATGATTTAGCTTCAAATTCATGCGAAGTAGAAGGCTTAGCTTCAAATCCATGCGAAACGAACTATTTGGCTTCAAATACTTGCGAATATAAGTGATATAGATTCAACTGCATGCTAAACAAACGAGTTATCTTCAAATCCATGCGAAACACTTGATTTAGCTTCAAATCAATGCGAAGTAGAAGGATTAGCATCAAATCCATGCGATACAGATTATTTAGATTCATATACTTGCGATATAAGTGATATAGCTTCAAATGCAGGCGAAACAAACGAGTGAACTTCAAATCCAAGCGAAACACATGATTCTGCTTCAAATCAATGCGAAGTAGATGGCTTAGCTTCAAATCCATGCGAACCGAATGATTTGGCAGCAAATACTTGCGAATATAAGTGATATAGCTGCAACTGCATGCGAAACAATGAGTTAGCTTCAAATCCCATCGAAACACATGATTTAGCTTCAAATACATGCGAAGTAGAAGGCTTAGCTTCAAATCCATGCGAAACGAATTATTTGGCTTCAAATACTTGCGAATATAAGTGATATAGATTCAACTGCATGCTAAACAAACGAGTTATCTTCAAATCCAAGCGAAACACATGATTCTGCTTCAAATCAATGCGAAGTAGATGGCTTAGCTTCAAATCCATGCGAAACGAATGGTTTAGCTTCAAATACTTGCGATATAAGTGATATAGCTTCAAATGCCGTCGAAACAAACGAGTCAGCTTCAAATCCATGTGAAACACATGATTTATCTTCAAATTCATGCGAAACACTTGGTTTAGCTTAATATTCATGCGAAACACATGGTTTAGCTTAATATTCATGAGAATCAAATGGTTCAGCTCCAAATACTTGTGATATACATGATTTAGCATCAACTGCATGCGAAACAAACAAGTTAGCTTCAAATCCAAGCGAAGCACATGATTTAGTTTCAAATCAATGCGAAGTAGAAGGCTTATCTTAAAATCCATGCGAAACAAATGGTATAGCTTCAACTACTTGTGATATACATGATTTAGCTTCAAATGCAGGCGAAACAAACAAGTTAGTTTCAAATCCATGTGAAACACATGACTTACCTTGAAATCAATGCAAAGTAGAAGTCTTGTCTTCGAATCCATGCGAAACGAATGATTTATATTCAAATACATGCGAACATAAGTGATATAGCTTCAACTGTCTGCGAAACAAACGAGTTTGCTTCAAATCCAAACGAAACACTTGATTTACTTCAAATCAATGCGAAGTACAATGCTTAGCTTCAGATCCATGCGATAAGAATGATTTAGCTTCAAATACTTGTGATATACATGATTTATCTTCCACAGCATGCGAAACAAACGAGGTAGCTTCAATTTCAAGCGAAACACATGATTTAGTTTCAAATCAATGCGAAGTAGGAGGCTTATATTCGAATCCATGCGAAATAAATCGTTTAGCTTCAACTACTTGTGATATACATGATTTAGCTTCAACTTCATGCTAAACACACGCCTTAACTTCAAATAGAAGGGGAACACATGATTTAGCTACAAATCAATGCGATGTAGAAGGCTTAGCATCAAATCCATGCGATACAAATGAATTAGCTTCATATACTTGCGATATAACTGATATAGCTTCAAATCCAGGTGAAACAATCGAGTTAGCCTCAAATCCTGGCGAATCAGACGATTTAGCTTCAAATCAATGCGAAGTAGGAGGCTTAGCTTCAAATCCATGCGAAACGAATGATTTATCTTCAAATACATGCGAACATAAGTGATATAGCTTCAACTGTCTGCGAAACAAACGAGTTTGCTTCAAATCCAAACGAAACACTTGATTTACTTCAAATCAATGCGAAGTACAATGCTTAGCTTCAGATCCATGCGATAAGAATGATTTAGCTTCAAATACTTGTGATATACATGATTTATCTTCCACAGCATGCGAAACAAACGAGGTAGCTTCAATTTCAAGCGAAACACATGATTTAGCTTCAAATCAATGCGAAGTAGAAGGCTTAGCTTCAAATCCATGCGAATAAAATGGTTCAGCTTCACATACTTGTGATACACATGATGTAGCTTCAAGTGCATGCGAAACTAACGAGTCAACTTCAAATCCACGCGAAACACTTGATTTAGCTTCAAATCAATGCGAAATAGAAGGCTGATTTTCGAATCCATGCGAAACAAATGGTTTAGCTTCAAATTCTTGTGATATACATGATTTAGCTTCACATGCAGGCGAAACAAACGAGTTAGCTTCAAATACATGCGATACACATGATTTAGCTTCAAATCAATTCGAAGTAGAAGGCTTAGCTTCAAATACATGCGAAACGAATGGTTAGCTTCAGGAACTTGTGATATACATGAATTTGCTTCAACTGCATGCGAAACGAACGAGTTAGCTTCAAATCAACGCGAAACAAACGAGTTAGCTTCAAATCCATGCGAAACTCATAATTTAGCTTCAAATCAATGCGAAGTAGAAGGCTTAGCTTCAAAACCAATGCGAAACAAATGGTTTAGCTTCATATACTTGTGATATACATGATTGAGCTTCAACTGCATGCGAAACAAACGAGTTAGCTTCATATCCAAGAGAAACACATGATTTATAATTCAAATCAATGCGAAGTAGAAGGCTTTACTTCAAATCCATGCGAAACGAACGATTTAGCTTCAAATACTTGCGAACATAAGTGATATAGCTTCAACTGTCTGCGAAACAAACGAGTTTGCTTCAAATCCAAACGAAACACTTGATTTACTTCAAATCAATGCGAAGTACAATGCTTAGCTTCAGATCCATGCGATAAGAATGATTTAGCTTCAAATACTTGTGATATACATGATTTATCTTCCACAGCATGCGAAACAAACGAGGCAGCTTCAATTTCAAGCGAAACACATGATTTAGTTTCAAATCAATGCGAAGTAGGAGGCTTATATTCGAATCCATGCGAAATAAATCGTTTAGCTTCAACTACTTGTGATATACATGATTTAGCTTCAACTTCATGCTAAACACACGCCTTAACTTCAAATAGAAGGGGAACACATGATTTAGCTACAAATCAATGCGATGTAGAAGGCTTAGCATCAAATCCATGCGATACAAATGAATTAGCATCATATACTTGCGATATAATTGATATAGCTTCAAATCCAGGTGAAACAATCGAGTTAGCCTCAAATCCTGGCGAATCAGACGATTTAGCTTCAAATCAATGCGAAGTAGGAGGCTTAGCTTCAAATCCATGCGAAACGAATGATTTATCTTCAAATACTTGCGAATATAAGTAATATAGCGTCAACTGCATGCGAATCAAACGAGTTAGCTTCAAATCCAAGCGAAACACATGATTTAGCTTGAAATCAATGCGAAACGAATGGTATAGCTTCAAATACTTGTGATATACATGATTTAGTTTCAAATGCAGACGAAACAAACCAGTTTGCTTCAAATCCAAGAGAAACACATGATTTAACTACAAATTAATGCGTAGTAAAAGGCTAACCTTATAATCAATGCGAAACAAATGGTTTAGCCTCAAGTGCTTGCAAATAGAAGTGATATAGCTTCAAATGGAGGCGAAACAAACGAGTTAGATTCAAATCAATGCGAATCACATGATTTAGCTTCAAATCAATGCGAAGAAGGAGACTTATCTTCGAAACCATGCAAAACAAATGGTTTATCTTCAAATACTTGCTAATATAAGTGATATAGCTTCAAATGCAGGCGAATCAAACGAGTTAGCTTCAAATCCATGAGAAAAACACATGATTTAGCTTCAAATTCATGCGATGTAGAAGGCTTAATTTCAAATCCATGTGAAGAAATTTGTTTAGGTTCAAATACGTGTGATATACATGAGATTGCTTCAACTGCGTGCGAAACGAACGAGTTAGCTTCAAAACCAAGCGAAACAAATGATTTAGCTTCAAATCCATGCGAAACACGTGATTTAACTTCAAATAACTGCGAAGTAGAAGGCTTCGTTTCAAATCCATGCGAACCGAATGATTTGGCTTCAAATACTTGCGAATATATGTGATAGAGCTTCAACTGCATGCGAAACAAACGAGTTAGCTTCAAATCCAATCGAAACAAATCATTTAGCTACAAATTCATGCGAAGTAGAAGGCTTAGCTTCGAATCCATGCGAAGCGGATTATTTGGCTTCAAATACTTGCGAATATAAGTGATATAGATTCAACTGCATGCTAAACAAACGAGTTATCTTCAAATCCAAGCGAAACACATGATTCTGCTTCAAATCAATGCGAAGTAGATGGCTTAGCTTCAAATCAATGCGAAGTAGATGGCTTAGCTTCAAATCCATGCGAAACGAATGGTTTAGCTTCAAATACTTGCGATATAAGTGATATAGCTTCAAATGCCGTCGAAACAAACGAGTCAGCTTCAAATCCATGTGAAACACATGATTTATCTTCAAATTCATGCGAAACACTTGGTTTAGCTTAATATTCATGCGAAACACATGGTTTAGCTTAATATTCATGAGAATCAAATGGTTCAGCTCCAAATACTTGTGATATACATGATTTAGCATCAACTGCATGCGAAACAAACAAGTTAGCTTCAAATCCAAGCGAAGCACATGATTTAGTTTCAAATCAATGCGAAGTAGAAGGCTTATCTTAAAATCCATGCGAAACAAATGGTATAGCTTCAACTACTTGTGATATACATGATTTAGCTTCAAATGCAGGCGAAACAAACAAGTTAGTTTCAAATCCATGTGAAACACATGACTTACCTTGAAATCAATGCAAAGTAGAAGTCTTGTCTTCGAATCCATGCGAAACAAATGGTTTAGCTTCAAATACTTGTGATATACATGATTTAGCTTCAACTGCAGGCGAAACAAACGAGTTGGCTTCAAATCCAAGCGAATACATGATTTAGCTTCAAATCAATACGAAGTAGGAGGCTTAGCTTCAAATCCATGCGAAACGAATGATTTATCTTCAAATACTTGCGAATATAAGTGATATTGATTCAACTGCATGCGAATCCAAAGCGTTATCTTCAAACCAAAGCGAAACACATGATTTAGCTCCAAATCAATGCGAAGTTGAAGGCTTAGCTTCAAATCCATGCAAAACGAATAGTTTAGCTTCAAATACTTGCGAATATAAGTGATATAGCTTCAACTGCAGGGCGAAACAAACGAGTTGGCTTCAAATCCAAGCGAATACATGATTTAGCTTCATATCAATACGAAGTAGGAGGCTTAGCTTCAAATCCATGCGAAACGAATGATTTATCTTCAAATACTGGCGATTATAAGTGATATTGGTTCAAATGCAGGAGAAACAAACGAGTTAGCTTCAAATGCAAGCGAAACACATGATTTAGCTTCAAATCAATGCGCAGTAGAAGGCTTAGCGTCAAATCCATGCGAAACAAATGGTTCAGCTTCAAATAACTGTGATATACATGATATAGCTTCAACTGCAGGCGAAACAAACGAGTTGGCTTCAAATCCAAGCGAATACATGATTTAGCTTCAAATCAATACGAAGTAGGAGGCTTAGCTTCAAATCCATGCGAAACGAATGATTTATCTTCAAATACGGGCGAATATAAGTGATATTGGTTCAAATGCAGGGAAAACAAACGAGTTATCTTCAAATCAATGCGAAACACGTGATTTAGCATCAAATAAATGCGAAGTAGAAGGCTTAGCTTCAAATCCATGAGAAACAAATGGTTCAGCTTCAAATAATTGTGATATACATGATTTAGCTTCAACTGCAGGCGAAACAAACGAGTTGGCTTCAAATCCAAGCGAATACATGATTTAGCTTCAAATGAATACGAAGTAGGAGGCTTAGCTTCAAATCCATGCGAAACGAATGATTTATCTTCAAATACTGGCGATTATAAGTGATATTGGTTCAAATGCAGGAGAAACAAACGAGTTATCTTCAAATCCAAGCGAAACACATGATTCTGCTTCAAATCAATGCGAAGTAGATGGCTTAGCTTCAAATCCATGCGAAACGAATGGTTTAGCTTCAAATACTTGCGATATAAGTGATATAGCTTCAAATGCCGTCGAAACAAACGAGTCAGCTTCAAATCCATGTGAAACACATGATTTATCTTCAAATTCATGCGAAACACTTGGTTTAGCTTAATATTCATGCGAAACACATGGTTTAGCTTAATATTCATGAGAATCAAATGGTTCAGCTCCAAATACTTGTGATATACATGATTTAGCATCAACTGCATGCGAAACAAACAAGTTAGCTTCAAATCCAAGCGAAGCACATGATTTAGTTTCAAATCAATGCGAAGTAGAAGGCTTATCTTAAAATCCATGCGAAACAAATGGTATAGCTTCAACTACTTGTGATATACATGATTTAGCTTCAAATGCAGGCGAAACAAACAAGTTAGTTTCAAATCCATGTGAAACACATGACTTACCTTGAAATCAATGCAAAGTAGAAGTCTTGTCTTCGAATCCATGCGAAACAAATGGTTTAGCTTCAAATACTTGTGATATACATGATTTAGCATCAACTGCATGCGAAACAAACAAGTTAGCTTCAAATCCAAGCGAAGCACATGATTTAGTTTCAAATCAATGCGAAGTAGAAGGCTTATCTTAAAATCCATGCGAAACAAATGGTATAGCTTCAACTACTTGTGATATACATGATTTAGCTTCAAATGCAGGCGAAACAAACAAGTTAGTTTCAAATCCATGTGAAACACATGACTTACCTTGAAATCAATGCAAAGTAGAAGTCTTGTCTTCGAATCCATGCGAAACAAATGGTTTAGCTTCAAATACTTGTGATATACATGATTTAGCTTCAACTGCAGGCGAAACAAACGAGTTGGCTTCAAATCCAAGCGAATACATGATTTAGCTTCAAATCAATACGAAGTAGGAGGCTTAGCTTCTAATCCATGCGAAACGAATGATTTATCTTCAAATACTTGCGATTATAAGTGATATTGGTTCAAATGCAGGAGAAACAAACGAGTTAGCTTCAAATGCAAGCGAAACACATGATTTAGCTTCAAATCAATGCGCAGTAGAAGGCTTAGCGTCAAATCCATGCGAAACAAATGGTTCAGCTTCAAATAACTGTGATATACATGATATAGCTTCAACTGCAGGCGAAACAAACGAGTTGGCTTCAAATCCAAGCGAATACATGATTTAGCTTCAAATCAATACGAAGTAGGAGGCTTAGCTTCAAATCCATGCGAAACGAATGATTTATCTTCAAATACTTACGAATATAAGTGATATAGATTCAACTGCACGCGAAACAAACGAGTTAGCTTCAAATCGAAGCGAAGCACATGATTTAACTACAAGTCCATGCGAAACACATGATTTAGCATCAAATCAATGCGAAGCGGAAGGCTTATCTTCAAATTCTTGCGAAACAAATGGTTTAGCTTCAAATACTTGTGATATACATGAGTTAGCTTCAACTGCATGCGAATCGAACGAGTTAGCTTCAAATCCAAGCGAAACACATGATTTAGCTTCAAATCCATGGGAAACACGTGATTTATCTTCAAATCAATGCGAAGTGGAAGGCTTAGCTTCAAATCCATGCGAACCGAATGATTTGGCAGCAAATACTTGCGAATATAAGTGATATAGCTGCAACTGCATGCGAAACAAACGAGTTAGCTTCAAATCCAATCGAAACACATGATTTAGCTTCAAATTCATGCGAAGTAGAAGGCTTAGCTTCAAATCCATGCGAAACGAACTATTTGGCTTCAAATACTTGCGAATATAAGTGATATAGATTCAACTGCATGCTAAACAAACGAGTTATCTTCAAATCCATGCGAAACACTTGATTTAGCTTCAAATCAATGCGAAGTAGAAGGATTAGCATCAAATCCATGCGATACAGATTATTTAGATTCATATACTTGCGATATAAGTGATATAGCTTCAAATGCAGGCGAAACAAACGAGTGAACTTCAAATCCAAGCGAAACACATGATTCTGCTTCAAATCAATGCGAAGTAGATGGCTTAGCTTCAAATCCATGCGAACCGAATGATTTGGCAGCAAATACTTGCGAATATAAGTGATATAGCTGCAACTGCATGCGAAACAATGAGTTAGCTTCAAATCCCATCGAAACACATGATTTAGCTTCAAATACATGCGAAGTAGAAGGCTTAGCTTCAAATCCATGCGAAACGAATTATTTGGCTTCAAATACTTGCGAATATAAGTGATATAGATTCAACTGCATGCTAAACAAACGAGTTATCTTCAAATCCAAGCGAAACACATGATTCTGCTTCAAATCAATGCGAAGTAGATGGCTTAGCTTCAAATCCATGCGAAACGAATGGTTTAGCTTCAAATACTTGCGATATAAGTGATATAGCTTCAAATGCCGTCGAAACAAACGAGTCAGCTTCAAATCCATGTGAAACACATGATTTATCTTCAAATTCATGCGAAACACTTGGTTTAGCTTAATATTCATGCGAAACACATGGTTTAGCTTAATATTCATGAGAATCAAATGGTTCAGCTCCAAATACTTGTGATATACATGATTTAGCATCAACTGCATGCGAAACAAACAAGTTAGCTTCAAATCCAAGCGAAGCACATGATTTAGTTTCAAATCAATGCGAAGTAGAAGGCTTATCTTAAAATCCATGCGAAACAAATGGTATAGCTTCAACTACTTGTGATATACATGATTTAGCTTCAAATGCAGGCGAAACAAACAAGTTAGTTTCAAATCCATGTGAAACACATGACTTACCTTGAAATCAATGCAAAGTAGAAGTCTTGTCTTCGAATCCATGCGAAACAAATGGTTTAGCTTCAAATACTTGTGATATACATGATTTAGATTCAACTGCAGGCGAAACAAACGAGTTGGCTTCAAATCCAAGCGAATACATGATTTAGCTTCAAATCAATACGAAGTAGGAGGCTTAGCTTCAAATCCATGCGAAACGAATGATTTATCTTCAAATACTTGCGAATATAAGTGATATTGATTCAACTGCATGCGAATCCAAAGCGTTATCTTCAAACCAAAGCGAAACACATGATTTAGCTCCAAATCAATGCGAAGTTGAAGGCTTAGCTTCAAATCCATGCAAAACGAATAGTTTAGCTTCAAATACTTGCGAATATAAGTGATATAGCTTCAACTGCAGGGCGAAACAAACGAGTTGGCTTCAAATCCAAGCGAATACATGATTTAGCTGCATATCAATACGAAGTAGGAGGCTTAGCTTCAAATCCATGCGAAACGAATGATTTATCTTCAAATACTGGCGATTATAAGTGATATTGGTTCAAATGCAGGAGAAACAAACGAGTTAGCTTCAAATGCAAGCGAAACACATGATTTAGCTTCAAATAAATGCGCAGTAGAAGGCTTAGCGTCAAATCCATGCGAAACAAATGGTTCAGCTTCAAATAACTGTGATATACATGATATAGCTTCAACTGCAGGCGAAACAAACGAGTTGGCTTCAAATCCAAGCGAATACATGATTTAGCTTCAAATCAATACGAAGTAGGAGGCTTAGCTTCAAATCCATGCGAAACGAATGATTTATCTTCAAATACGGGCGAATATAAGTGATATTGGTTCAAATGCAGGGAAAACAAACGAGTTATCTTCAAATCAATGCGAAACACGTGATTTAGCATCAAATAAATGCGAAGTAGAAGGCTTAGCTTCAAATCCATGAGAAACAAATGGTTCAGCTTCAAATAATTGTGATATACATGATTTAGCTTCAACTGCAGGCGAAACAAACGAGTTGGCTTCAAATCCAAGCGAATACATGATTTAGCTTCAAATGAATACGAAGTAGGAGGCTTAGCTTCAAATCCATGCGAAACGAATGATTTATCTTCAAATACTGGCGATTATAAGTGATATTGGTTCAAATGCAGGAGAAACAAACGAGTTATCTTCAAATCCAAGCGAAACACATGATTCTGCTTCAAATCAATGCGAAGTAGATGGCTTAGCTTCAAATCCATGCGAAACGAATGGTTTAGCTTCAAATACTTGCGATATAAGTGATATAGCTTCAAATGCCGTCGAAACAAACGAGTCAGCTTCAAATCCATGTGAAACACATGATTTATCTTCAAATTCATGCGAAACACTTGGTTTAGCTTAATATTCATGCGAAACACATGGTTTAGCTTAATATTCATGAGAATCAAATGGTTCAGCTCCAAATACTTGTGATATACATGATTTAGCATCAACTGCATGCGAAACAAACAAGTTAGCTTCAAATCCAAGCGAAGCACATGATTTAGTTTCAAATCAATGCGAAGTAGAAGGCTTATCTTAAAATCCATGCGAAACAAATGGTATAGCTTCAACTACTTGTGATATACATGATTTAGCTTCAAATGCAGGCGAAACAAACAAGTTAGTTTCAAATCCATGTGAAACACATGACTTACCTTGAAATCAATGCAAAGTAGAAGTCTTGTCTTCGAATCCATGCGAAACAAATGGTTTAGCTTCAAATACTTGTGATATACATGATTTAGCATCAACTGCATGCGAAACAAACAAGTTAGCTTCAAATCCAAGCGAAGCACATGATTTAGTTTCAAATCAATGCGAAGTAGAAGGCTTATCTTAAAATCCATGCGAAACAAATGGTATAGCTTCAACTACTTGTGATATACATGATTTAGCTTCAAATGCAGGCGAAACAAACAAGTTAGTTTCAAATCCATGTGAAACACATGACTTACCTTGAAATCAATGCAAAGTAGAAGTCTTGTCTTCGAATCCATGCGAAACAAATGGTTTAGCTTCAAATACTTGTGATATACATGATTTAGCTTCAACTGCAGGCGAAACAAACGAGTTGGCTTCAAATCCAAGCGAATACATGATTTAGCTTCAAATCAATACGAAGTAGGAGGCTTAGCTTCTAATCCATGCGAAACGAATGATTTATCTTCAAATACTTGCGAATATAAGTGATATTGATTCAACTGCATGCGAATCAAAAGCGTTATCTTCAAACCAAAGCGAAACACATGATTTAGCTCCAAATCAATGCGAAGTTGAAGGCTTAGCTTCAAATCCATGCAAAACGAATAGTTTAGCTTCAAATACTTGCGAATATAAGTGATATAGCTTGAACTGCAGGGCGAAACAAACGAGTTGGCTTCAAATCCAAGCGAATACATGATTTAGCTTCATATCAATACGAAGTAGGAGGCTTAGCTTCAAATCCATGCGAAACGAATGATTTATCTTCAAATACTGGCGATTATAAGTGATATTGGTTCAAATGCAGGAGAAACAAACGAGTTAGCTTCAAATGCAAGCGAAACACATGATTTAGCTTCAAATCAATGCGCAGTAGAAGGCTTAGCTTCAAATCCATGCGAAACAAATGGTTCAGCTTCAAATAACTGTGATATACATGATATAGCTTCAACTGCAGGCGAAACAAACGAGTTGGCTTCAAATCCAAGCGAATACATGATTTAGCTTCAAATCAATACGAAGTAGGAGGCTTAGCTTCAAATCCATGCGAAACGAATGATTTATCTTCAAATACTTGCGAATATAAGTAATATAGCGGCAACTGCATGCGAATCAAACGAGTTGGCTTCAAATCAATGCGAAACACGTGATTTAGCATCAAATAAATGCGAAGTAGAAGGCTTAGCTTCAAATCCATGAGAAACAAATGGTTCAGCTTCAAATAATTGTGATATACATGATTTAGCTTCAACTGCAGGCGAAGCAAACGAGTTGGCTTCAAATCCAAGCGAATACATGATTTAGCTTCAAATCAATACGAAGTAGGAGGCTTAGCTTCAAATCCATGCGAAACGAATGATTTATCTTCAAATACTTGCGAATATAAGTAATATAGCGACAACTGCATGCGAATCAAACGAGTTGGCTTCAAATCCATGCGAATACATGATTTAGCTTCAAACCAATGCGAAGTAGAAGGTTTAGCTTCAAATCCAGGCGAATAAAATGGTTTAGATTCACATACTTGTGATATACATGATTTAGCTTCAACTGCATGCGAAACCAACGAGCTGGCTTCAAACTCATGCGAAACACATGATTTAGCTTCAAATCAATGCGAAGTAGAAGGCTTAGCTTCAAATCCATGCGAATAAAATGGTTCAGCTTCACATACTTGTGATACACATGATGTAGCTTCAAGTGCATGCGAAAGAAACGAGTTAGCTTCAAATCCATGCAAAACACATGATTTAGCTTCAAGTCAATGCGAAGTAGAAGGCATATATTCGAAACCATACGAATCAAATGGTTTTGCTTCAAATACTTGTGATATACATGATTTAGCACCAAATGCAGGCGATACAAACGAGTTAGCTTCAAATCCATGCGAAACACATGATTTAGCTTCAAATTCATGCGAATCACATGGATTAGCTTCATGGCTTCATATTCTTGAGAAACAGATGGATTAGATTCAGATACTTGTGATGTACATGTTTTAGCTTCAACTGCATGCGAAACGAACGTGTTAGCTTCAAATCCAAGCGAAACACATGATTTATCTTCAAATCAATGCGAAGTTGAAGTCTTTGCTTCAAATCCATGCGAAGCGAATGGTTTCGCATCAAATACTTGTGATATACATGATTTAGCTTCAACTGCATGCGAAACAAACGAGTTAGCTTCAAAACCAAGCGAAACACATGATTTAGATTCAAATTCATGCGAAGCAGAAGGCTTAGCTTCAAATCCATGCGAAACTAATGGTATAGCTTCAAATACTTGTGATATACATGATTTAGCTTCAACTGCATGCGAAACAAACGAGTTAGCTTCAAATCCAAGCGAAACACATGATTTAGCTTCAAATCAATGCGAAGTAGAAGCCTTAGTTTCAAATTCGTTCGAAACGAATGATTTGGCAACAAATACTTGCGAATATAAGTGTTATAGCTGCAACTGCATGCGAAACAAACGAGTTAGCTTCAAATCCAATCGAAACACATGATTTAGCTTCAAATTCATGCAAAGTAGAAGGCTTAGCTTCAAATCCATGCGAAACGAATTATTTGGCTTCAAATACTTGCGAATATAAGTGATATAGATACAACTGCATGCTAAACAAACGAGTTATCTTCAAATCAATGCGAAACACGTGATTTAGCATCAAATAAATGCGAAGTAGAAGGCTTAGCTTCAAATCCATGCGAAACAAATTGTTCAGCTTCAAATAATTGTGATATACATGATTTAGCTTCAACTGCAGGCGAAACAAACGAGTTGGCTTCAAATCCAAGCGAATACATGATTTAGGTTCAAATCAATGCGCAGTAGAAGGCTTAGCTTCAAATCCATGCGAATCAAATGGTTTAGCTTCAAATATTTGTGATATACATGATTTAGCTACAACTGCAGGCGAAACAAACGAGTTGGCTTCAAATCCAAGCGAATACATGATTTAGCTTCAAATCAATACGAAGTAGGAGGCTTAGCTTCAAATCCATGCGAAACGAATGATTTATCTTCAAATACTTGCGAATATAAGTGATATTGATTCAACTGCATGCGAATCAAAAGCGTTATCTTCAAGCCAAAGCGAAACACATGATTTAGCTTCATATCAATACGAAGTAGGAGGCTTAGCTTCAAATCCATGCGAAACGAATGATTTATCTTCAAATACTGGCGATTATAAGTGATATTGGTTCAAATGCAGGAGAAACCAACGAGTTAGCTTCAAATGCAAGCGAAACACATGATTTAGCTTCAAATCAATGCGCAGTAGAAGGCTTAGCTTCAAATCCATGCGAACCAAATGGTTCAGCTTCAAATAACTGTGATATACATGATATAGCTTCAACTGCAGGCGAAACAAACGAGTTGGCTTCAAATCCAAGCGAATACATGATTTAGCTTCAAATCAATACGAAGTAGGAGGCTTAGCTTCAAATCCATGCGAAACGAATGATTTATCTTCAAATACGGGCGAATATAAGTGATATTGGTTCAAATGCAGGGAAAACAAACGAGTTATCATCAAATCAATGCGAAACACGTGATTTAGCATCAAATAAATGCGAAGTAGAAGGCTTAGCTTCAAATCCATGAAAAACAAATGGTTCAGCTTCAAATAATTGTGATATACATGATTTAGCTTCAACTGCAGGCGAAACAAACGAGTTGGCTTCAAATCCAAGCGAATACATGATTTAGCTTCAAATCAATACGAAGTAGGAGGCTTAGCTTCAAATCCATGCGAAACGAATGATTTATCTTCAAATACTTGCGAATATAAGTAATATAGCGACAACTGCATGCGAATCAAACGAGTTGGCTTCAAATCCATGCGAATACATGATTTAGCTTCAAACCAATGCGAAGTAGAAGGTTTAGCTTCAAATCCAGGCGAATAAAATGGTTTAGATTCACATACTTGTGATATACATGATTTAGCTTCAACTGCATGCGAAACCAACGAGCTGGCTTCAAATTCATGCGAAACACATGATTTAGCTTCAAATCAATGCGAAGTAGAAGGCTTAGCTTCAAATCCATGCGAATAAAATGGTTCAGCTTCACATACTTGTGATACACATGATGTAGCTTCAAGTGCATGCGAAAGAAACGAGTTAGCTTCAAATCCATGCAAAACACATGATTTAGCTTCAAGTCAATGCGAAGTAGAAGGCATATATTCGAAACCATACGAATCAAATGGTTTTGCTTCAAATACTTGTGATATACATGATTTAGCACCAAATGCAGGCGATACAAACGAGTTAGCTTCAAATCCATGCGAAACACATGATTTAGCTTCAAATTCATGCGAATCACATGGATTAGCTTCATGGCTTCATATTCTTGAGAAACAGATGGATTAGATTCAGATACTTGTGATGTACATGTTTTAGCTTCAACTGCATGCGAAACGAACGTGTTAGCTTCAAATCCAAGCGAAACACATGATTTATCTTCAAATCAATGCGAAGTTGAAGTCTTTGCTTCAAATCCATGCGAAGCGAATGGTTTCGCATCAAATACTTGTGATATACATGATTTAACTTCAACTGCATGCGAAACAAACGAGTTAGCTTCAAAACCAAGCGAAACACATGATTTAGATTCAAATTCATGCGAAGCAGAAGGCTTAGCTTCAAATCCATGCGAAACGAATGGTATAGCTTCAAATACTTGTAATATACATGATTTAGCTTCAACTGCATGCGAAACAAACGAGTTAGCTTCAAATCCAAGCGAAACACATGATTTAGCTTCAAATCAATGCGAAGTAGAAGCCTTAGTTTCAAATTCGTGCGAAACGAATGATTTGGCAACAAATACTTGCGAATATAAGTGTTATAGCTGCAACTGCATGCGAAACAAACGAGTTAGCTTCAAATCCAATCGAAACACATGATTTAGCTTCAAATTCATGCAAAGTAGAAGGCTTAGCTTCAAATCCATGCGAAACGAATTATTTGGCTTCAAATACTTGCGAATATAAGTGATATAGATACAACTGCATGCTAAACAAACGAGTTATCTTCAAATCAATGCGAAACACGTGATTTAGCATCAAATAAATGCGAAGTAGAAGGCTTAGCTTCAAATCCATGCGAAACAAATTGTTCAGCTTCAAATAATTGTGATATACATGATTTAGCTTCAACTGCAGGCGAAACAAACGAGTTGGCTTCAAATCCAAGCGAATACATGATTTAGGTTCAAATCAATGCGCAGTAGAAGGCTTAGCTTCAAATCCATGCGAATCAAATGGTTTAGCTTCAAATATTTGTGATATACATGATTTAGCTACAACTGCAGGCGAAACAAACGAGTTGGCTTCAAATCCAAGCGAATACATGATTTAGCTTCAAATCAATACGAAGTAGGAGGCTTAGCTTCAAATCCATGCGAAACGAATGATTTATCTTCAAATACTTGCGAATATAAGTGATATTGGTTCAAATGCAGGGAAAACAAACGAGTTAGCTTCAAATGCAAGCGAAACACATGATTTAGCTTCAAATCAATGCGCAGTAGAAGGCTTAGCTTCAAATCCATGCGAACCAAATGGTTCAGCTTCAAATAATTGTGATATACATGATTTAGCTTCAACTGCAGGCGAAACAAACGAGTTGGCTTCAAATCCAAGCGAATACATGATTTAGCTTCAAATCAATACGAAGTAGGAGGCTTAGCTTCAAATCCATGCGAAACGAATGATTTATCTTCAAATACTTGCGAATATAAGTAATATAGCGTCAACTGCATGCGAATCAAACGAGTTGGCTTCAAATCCATGCGAATACATGATTTAGCTTCAAACCAATGCGAAGTAGAAGGTTTAGCTTCAAATCCAGGCGAATAAAATGGTTTAGATTCACATACTTGTGATATACATGATTTAGCTTCAACTGCATGCGAAACCAACGAGCTGGCTTCAAATTCATGCGAAACACATGATTTAGCTTCAAATCAATGCGAAGTAGAAGGCTTAGCTTCAAATCCATGCGAATAAAATGGTTAAGCTTCACATACTTGTGATACACATGATGTAGCTTCAAGTGCATGCGAAAGAAACGAGTTAGCTTCAAATCCATGCAAAACACATGATTTAGCTTCAAGTCAATGCGAAGTAGAAGGCATATATTCGAAACCATACGAATCAAATGGTTTTGCTTCAAATACTTGTGATATACATGATTTAGCACCAAATGCAGGCGATACAAACGAGTTAGCTTCAAATCCATGCGAAACACATGATTTAGCTTCAAATTCATGCGAATCACATGGATTAGCTTCATGGCTTCATATTCTTGAGAAACAGATGGATTAGATTCAGATACTTGTGATGTACATGTTTTAGCTTCAACTGCATGCGAAACGAACGTGTTAGCTTCAAATCCAAGCGAAACACATGATTTATCTTCAAATCAATGCGAAGTTGAAGTCTTCGCTTCAAATCCATGCGAAGCGAATGGTTTCGCATCAAATACTTGTGATATACATGATTTAGCTTCAACTGCATGCGAAACAAACGAGTTAGCTTCAAAACCAACCGAAACACATGATTTAGATTCAAATTCATGCGAAGCAGAAGGCTTAGCTTCAAATCCATGCGAAACGAATGGTATAGCTTCAAATACTTGTGATATACATGATTTAGCTTCAACTGCATGCGAAACAAACGAGTTAGCTTCAAATCCAAGCGAAACACATGATTTAGCTTCAAATCAATGCGCAGTAGAAGGCTTAGCTTCAAATCCATGCGAAACAAATGGTTCAGCTTCAAATAATTGTGATATACATGATTTAGCTTCAACTGCAGGCGAAACAAACGAATTGGCTTCAAATCCAAGCGAATACATGATTTAGCTTCAAATCAATACGGAGTAGGAGGCTTAGCTTCAAATCCATGCGAAACGAATGATTTATCTTCAAATACTGGCGAATATAAGTGATATTGGTTCAAATGCAGGCGAAACAAACGAGTTAGTTTCAAATCCAAGCGAAACACATGATTTAGCTTCAAATCAATGCGCAGTAGAAGGCAAAGCTTCAAATACATGCGAATCAAATGGTTCAGCTTCAAATAATTGTGATATACATGATTTAGCTTCAACTGCAGGCGAAACAAACGAGTTGGCTTCAAATCCAAGCGAATACATGATGTAGCTTCAAATCAATACGAAGTAGGAGGCTTAGCTTCAAATCCAAGCGAAACGAATGATTTATCTTCAAATACTTGCGAATATAAGTGATATAGCTTCAACTGCATGCGAATCAAACGAGTTATCTTCAAACCAATGCGAAACACATGATTTAGCTTCAAATCAATGCGAAGTTGAAGGCTTAGCTTCAAAGCCATGCTAAACGAATAGTTTAGCTTCAAATACTTACGAATATAAGTGATATAGCTTCGACTGCAGGCGAAACAAACGAGTTGGCTTCAAATCCCAGCGAATACATCCCAGCTGGAAATTCATGCGAAACGAATGAATGACCGTCAAATACTTGCGAATATAAGTGATATAGCTTCACATGCAGGCGAAACAAATTAGTTAGCATCGAATACATGCGAAACGCATGCTTTAGATTCAAGTCAATGCGAAATAGAAGTCTTAGCTGCAAATCCGTGCAACACAAATGATTTAGCTTCAAATACTTGCGATATAAGTAATACAGCTTCAAATGCAGGCGAAACAAACGAGTTTTCTTCAAATCCATGTGAAACACTTCATTTAGCTTCAAATTCATGCGAAACACATGGTTTGCTTAATATTCATGCGAAACACATGGTTTAGCTTAATATTCATGGGAATCAAATGGTTCAGCTTCAAATACTTGTGATATACATGGTTTAGCTTCAACTGCGTGCGAAACAAACGAGTTAGCTTCAAATCCAAGCGAAACACATGTTTTAGCTTCAAATCAATGCGAAGTAGAAGGCTTAGCTTCAAATCCATGCAAATAAAATGGTTTAGCTTCACATACTTGTGATATACATGATTTAGCTTCAACTGCTTGCGAAACCAACGAAATGGCTTCAAATTCATGCGAAACACATGATTTAGCTTCAAATCAATGCGAAGGACGAGGCTTAGATGCATATCCATAAGAATCAAATGGTTTAGCTTCAAATACTTGTGATATACATGATTTAGCTTCAAATGCAGGCGAAACAAACGAGTTAGCTTCAAATCCAAGCGAAACACCTGATTTAGTTCAAAATCATGCGATGTAGAAAGATAAGCTTCAAAACCATGCGAAACGAATGGTTTAGCTTCAAATACTTGTTTATACATGATTTAGCTTCAACTGCATGCGAAACAAACGAGTTAGCATCAAATCCATGCGTAACACATGATTTATCTTCAAATCAATACGAAGTAGAAGGCTTAGGTTCAAATCGATGCGAAACAAATGGTTTAGCTTCAAATACTTGTGATATACATGATTTAGCTTCAACTGCATGCGTAACAAATGAGTTAGCTTCAAATCCAAGCGGAACACATGATTTAGCTTCAAATTCTTGCGAATCACATGGTTTAGATTCAAATCCTTGCGATACAAATGGTTTAGCTTCAAATACTTGTGATTTATATGATTTAGCTTCGACTGCATGTGAAGCAAACGAGTTTGCTTCAAATCCATGCGAAACACATGGTTTAGCTTCAAATCAATGCGAAGTAAAAGGCTTATCTTCAAATCCATGCGTAACAAATGGTTTTGCTTCAAATACTTGTGATATACATGATTTAGCTTCAACTGCATACCAAAAAAACGAGAGAGGTTCAAATCCATGCGAAACTCATGATGTATCTTCAAATCAATGCGAAGTAGTAGGCTTAGCTACAAATACAAGAGAAACAAATCATTTATCTTCAGATAATTGCGATATATGTGATATAGCTTCAAATGCACGCGAAACAATCGAGTTAGATTCAAATCCATGCTAAATACATGATTTAGTTTCAAATCAATGCGAAGTAGAAGGCTTAGCTTCACATCAATGCGAAACGAATGGTTATCTTCAAATACTTCTGATACGAATTGTTAGTGCACAGCTCTAATGTCTTTATGAGACGGACGTGCATAACCGGCTGTTTTTTGAGCCCAGGTTTTTTGAGAAATCGTTTCGGTCCCGATGGCCGGGACTAGTCATAAAGCAGGAAAGGTTCCGAAGGGTCAGCCTGACATTGTTTTATGACGGTCATGCCTGGAGGAGCTTTCCTGTCCTTGCCGGGGCCCTGCGGCCGTCTGCTTTGAGACGGACCAGCTGATTGGCTATTGCCAAAATCGGGCAGGACCAATCGGCGAGTGATGTGGGTGCGTTGGAGGGATGGTGGTCTGCTGCGAGCGAGGGTATTCTCTGATAGAGACTAGAGTTCGGATAGAAGTCGTAGCAACAAGACATCCTGACCAAGGGTGTACTGTAGTCAGGGGCTAAATACAAAATAGCAGGCAGAATCCGGTTCTTTATTTTATACAGTCCACAAATCTATAGCGTCATAATTCGTCGCTATTATTGACGACGCTATGACGCCCCAACATTTGGTCCTTCGAGCCGGATAGTTGCGGATCGAAACTTTAGTCCTTGGGTTTTCTCAAGCTGGTATTCGGCCTCTGTTTTCAACTGGTGATCTTTGAGGAAGATTTCATCAAGCACGTTACAAGCTACGCCTCTTGGATATTTTGGAGACCACGAAGCTGCCGTTCAGACACGGACATCCTCGTTGACGGAACAGTGGGACTCTCCGAAGGATACAACTCTCGCATGGTCAAGAAGTCTACGATTAGTCAACTACGCTAACAAGGCTCGTTTCTAGGAAATCTCAAATCATCGTTGAGATTTCATCAAGAACGTCACAACCTACGCCTTTTGGATATTTTGGAGACCACGAAGCTGCCGTTCAGACACGGACATCCTCGTTGACGGAACAGCAACACCAGGGCTCCTTTCTACGAAACCTGAAATCATCATTGAGTGAGTAAACGAATCATCTTCCACTCCCAATTTCCTTCCTGTCGTATTCTACTTCCATTAAAATGGCATCTGAAAGTAATGAATCACAAGTTTTGAAAAACTTGAAAAGGAAGCGTGCTACCATTAAGTCGCAAGTAACGCGTTTAGGAGCGCGCGTTGAAACTGCGGAAGGTTCAACGCTCAACTCGCTCGAAACCCTCACCACTAGATTAGATCAGCTTCTTAGTGCGTATGAGGACACACAATTTGAGATAGAAGGCGAAGATGTTTCCTCAGATCATGACGCGGAGAGAGACGCCTTTGAGAAGCATCACGCTACCATCATGAATTCAATAAATTTACGCAAAAATTCATTGAGAAACACGCATAGACCCAATCTCGCAATTAGGAATTCAACAGAATCTCCAAATACTATAAAGGTGACACAAGCTAGCTCTTTACTGCCACAAATTCAAATTAGGCCATTCGACGGCAACCCATTAGAATGGAACAGCTTTCGCGATACATTTGATTCGCTGGTCCACCAGAACGAAGATCTACCGGCCGTACAGAAATTCCGCTTACTTAAAAACGCCTTACGTGGAGAAATAGCGTCGGTGATCACCTCGTTGACTGCATCAGAGGAGAATTATATAGTTGCTTGGGAATTATTACAAAAGCGTTGCAACAAACGTCGGCAAATTGTGTATGCACATTTAAAGTCTTTGTTGGAATTACAAGACGTTAAGGTAGATTCCCCGGACAGACTGCGCAACATTGGAGCACATTTTTAGTTTATCTAATCAGTAACAAGTTAGATAGGAATACCCGCAGAGCTTGGGATCGCACGTTAGAAAATCACGAGTTGCCGCAATTTGGACAGCTAGTCGAATTTATAAATAAACATGCGCGCGGAGACGAACGGGACAATAGCTTTGCTCGCCCGAATCAGCAAACCCAAATAGTAACGCGTTCACGCGAAAAACAACGCCATTTAGGGCAAACTTTCGTAACCACCAATTCGCGAATTGCGTGCAAAATTTGCAAAGGAGAACATTTTGTTTCAAGCTGTTCGAAACTTTTAGAAGTAACCCCTGGAGATCGCTTAGACATCATCAAAAGGGGAAAATTATGCATCAATTGCTTGCGGAGCGGCCACACAGTCGCCTATTGTAGATACACTAACTGCAAAAAGTGTGGTAAAAAACATCATACTCTTCTACATATTGCGGAAAGGGAAACTAATAGTCAATCAGAGATTGAGAGACCCACCTCCCCATCATCCATGCCACAAACTTTGAGATCCTTTGCCGTTAATAGTCGCAACGAAGTATTATTAGGGACAGCGATCGTTACCTTTGTAACTCGCGATAAGAGTGAACACGATTGTCGTGTGCTGTTAGACAGCGGTTCACAAACAAATTTCATAACCGAAAGAATGGCCGATAAGTTACAATTGAGAAAACGGGAAATAGATTCTTCGGTAGGTGGAATTGCCAATGTCGAGACCCGCGTCAAATATCTGGTCAATGCCGTAATTAAATCACGCACCACCCAATTTAATGATACGGTAACTTTAGTGACGCTTCCTTCCATCACTGGAATGCTACCTTCGCGCCAGGTAAAACGTACCGAAATTGATATTCCGACCGAAATAACGTTAGCTGATCCTGAGTTCAATATTCCGGGCCCAATAGATGCAATTCTCGGGAATCAACTGTTTTTCACACTTTTATGTTTGGGACGAATCAAACTTTGTGCACAAAATATTATCATTCAAGAAACATTAGTAGGTTGGATAGTCACGGGAGCTACAACCAAAGAAGAACAAGTAGCAAAGGGAAAACCCTCAAGATCACTGCACGCATCCTCCTTAGACAATGCGCTAACAAAGTTTTGGGAGATAGAAGAAATAGCAGAGCGCAAAAATTTATCTAGCGAAGAACAGGCATGTGAAAATCACTTCGTTGAAAATACAGTTCGCGATGTACATGGACGCTATATCGTGCGCTTGCCATTTAACGATATTCAAGAGATTTTATTCACTCGAACGCAAATTCTGCAAAGACCCTGATCTTCTTATACATTACAAACAATTCCTGTCAGAATATCTAGCATTAGGCCACATGACAGAAGTCAGTGATGCACGAGATGGCAAGGAGTTTTACTTACCGCACCACGCGGTAATAAAGGAGTGCAGCTTCACTACTAAGGTCAGGGTAGTTTTCGATGCCTCGGCTAAATCCTCATCGGGCGTATCCTTAAATGACGCACTTTTGGTCGGTCCCACCATTCAAGATAACTTATGGGCAATTTTACTACGATTTCGCTTTCACATGTTCGTCCTGACAGCAGACATAGAAAAAATGTTTAGGCAGATTAAAATGCATCCCGATGATGCGAAATTTCAAAAAATATTATGGCGCGATTCGAAGGAAGAGTCAATCAAAACGTTCCAATTAAATACAGGTCACGTATGGAACCGCTTCGGCTCCTTTTTTAGCGGTACGATGTCTACAGCAACTAGCCGAAGATGAACAGATCAGATTTCCGAATGCGTCGCGAACCTTTAAAGAAGATTTCTATGTCGATGATTTGCTCACCGGCGCATCTACCTTCAATGAAGCAATCAACTTACGCAATGAGTTGATTGATTTAGCTAGAAATGGGGGCTTCCATCTACGTCAATGGGCCTCAAATAACCATAAGTTGATTAGCGATTTAAAGGACCATGACGATCGACAAGCGATATGCTTAGATCTCAGTCAGACAAAGAAAACTCTGGGAGTTTTCTGGAATCCATCCAGTGATTCCGTAACTTAC